>NW_015547642.1:312011-313398 GCF_001515605.1 Sinocyclocheilus anshuiensis
CAGCTCTGATCTGAGTAATCATGACTCTCACAGCTTTCAACATCATACAACCTCAATGTTATCTCAACAGTGCTCCTACACGCTGAAACACGAGTTTGATAAGTCCTGCCCAATCATCTTACACAGTCACTTCTTGATTTTTCACACACCAAACTTTCCCTATCAGCAGGTGATCAGAGGAGAAACACCAGCGTCATGGGTTTGATTCCTAGGGAACTGAAAAGATATGCCAAAAGCATCAGTGTAAATGTAAATAAGCCGGCCTAATGGACCAAATCATTTACATTGATGCACGTGGCAGATGCTTTTATTCAAAGCGACTTATACTGAATTCATGGTTAACATTTGATCAGTTCATGCATTCCCTGGAAATCAAACCCATGATTTTGTTGTTGCAAATGCTATATAATCTACGGGAATGCCTGCAATAACAGTCACTAGTTTACTGCAGCATGTGAACTTCCACGGAAGTCTATATCACAGAAGACTGTTGGTAAAGGCTTTGAGTTTGAAGCATGTCATGAACTTCTGCTGTACAGCGTCACACGGTCAACACACATGTGCGATGTAAATGAACGAAACCTGCTGTTATGAAACAGGCGTGTGTGAGAGATAGAGTTTCAGGAACTCTCCAGTGTGTGGGAACACACTTCACCTTCAGTGTTCATTTCGACAGCAAATTTGGACTTATGTAGCTGCCAGTAGTTTACTGTATTTAACAGTGAAATTTTTTTTACAGTAGGCTATGCTACAGTTCAAATGTTGGCATCTGATCTCCTAACCACGCTGTAGATTCGATCTGACTGGATCTCTTCCCAAATCGTCCCTCCCTAAATGTCAATAGATTTTTGTCATAGTTTTTGTCATTCAAAACGAGTTTTTATTTTGTTATCATCTCGTTTTTGTCGGTGAAAAAATGTTGACGAAAATTATTTGTCAACAAAATTAACACTGCTCACCTTCAGCATCAGTGAGATTCAGACGCGCGTTGATGTCACTTCCACTCTGAAATACACACACACACACACACACACACACACACACACACACACACACTCAGAGCTAGATTAGTGGAGCTGTCAGTGGCAGTGCTGTTATTATTGTTAACTACAACTAAAACTACTAAAATTTATTTTCATTAACGGAAGGATGAAAAAAACGAAATATAATGCTGCCTAGTGTGTGTTTGTGTGTTAGTGTGTGCGCGTTTTTGTGATATATAAGGACACAAATTTGTATAATGACAAAGGTATGACATAGGTATTACAAGGAGAAGGTGACTTATGAGGACATTACCCCATGTCCCCATTTTTCAAAACGCTTATAAATCACACAGAATGGAGTGTATTGAAAATCTGAAATAGCACAAAGTTTCCTGTGAGGGGTA
>NW_015547642.1:313813-316241 GCF_001515605.1 Sinocyclocheilus anshuiensis
AGTGTGTGTGTGTGTGTGTGTGTGTGTGTGTGTGTGTGTGTGTGTGTGTGTGTGTGTGTGTGTGTGTGTGTACCAGTGCAGTGCAGCTGCAGCCCAGTGTGTGTGTGGGCTCCAGGCTGGTGATCGGGCACTGCTCCGGGCCGCTCTGCTCTGTCGGGTGACTGGGGCTGTAAACCGACTTCCGCAGCAGGTGGTTCAGACTCCCGTGAGTCCCGTTATTGTGGAATGGAGTGATTTCCAGCACGTCTGACAGGAAGAGAGAGGAACAGATTGACAAGTTAGATGTGTGTTGGATGTGCTGTGTGTTCACCTTCTATATTTACTTTATGATGCTACTTTATTCCCTACTGTAAAGCACTTCAGATCAGCTTCGGTTGTGCTCTAAAAATAAACTCAGATGTCGTGTTTTGTGGGTTTCGTACCACACATGAGGTTGTACAGCTCAATGTTGGAAAACGGCTCCACTTCTGTCTGAAAGTGGAATTTTGGTCCTAAACTGAGAAATGAGGCCTGAGAGAGACAGAGTAACTCGTTCAAACTGCACATCAGAGCAATTATCTGTGCAACATTTACACACACACACACACACACACACACCATCAGAACATGTGCTAGTCTACATAACATGAGTGTGTGTGTGTGAGTGTGGTACCTCTCAAAGAGCCAGCGCGGGTTCACCAGGACGCTGACATCTTCGATGCGTCTGTTGCTGGCATAATGGAAACGTTTGGGCAGGTGATGTTTCAGGTAGGGCTTGATCTGTTGCTCCGGCTGCTTACACTGAACAACAGCAGCCAATAACACACACGTAACACACACTTAACACACACGTAACACACACGTAACACATGTAACACACATAACACATGTAACACACACGTAACAGACACGTAATAGACGTAACACACGTAACACACACGTAACACACACACACAGCACACGTAACACATGTAACACACATAACACATGTAACACACACGTAACAGACACGTAATAGACGTAACACACGTAACACACACGTAACACACACACACAGCACACGTAACACATGTAACACACATAACACATGTAACACACACGTAACACACACATAACACACACGTAATATTGCACACACAACACACTGCGAAACTGCTGAGTGGAAAGAATTTTCTTTTTCCTGTAAATGCTACTTAAAATGTCATCACATTGGACTAAAACTGACTGACTCAAGAGTTAGTGTGATGAATGAGCTGGCATTTCAACCTCATATAATTACAACATTTTCCCACTAAATATAAACCATTACACCCTTTGTGTCACTGTGTCATTTCACCTTTATTCCTACAGCACTTTATACAGTACAGATTGTGTCAAAGCAGCTTTACAGTTATGAACAACAAAATTACAATGTTAATGTTGCAAAATTCATAAGTAATGAAACTGAAACTGAAAATTTAGTTTCACTTGTAATAACTTCACTATTTAGAAGACAATAGTGCCATTATTCAGCTCAAATTTTGTTCTCATCCAGTAGTGCAAGTGCTGTTAATCTAATAATATTATTGCATATTAATTGCCTTTTAATCCACCAGTAGGGCTTTAAGACAATTAATATTCAATAAAACGGATTAATTTTATAAAGTGTGTGTGAATAAAGTTTAAACTTTTCAATCAGCTTTATTATCTTCTGTAGATCTGATTTAGAGTTGAAATAGACTAATTGAAGAACGTTGAGACATTAACACTTATTTTCTTGTTTATTTCTCTGAAGCTGCTTTGAAAAAAAAAAATCTGTTGTATAAAGCACTACAGAAATAATTATGACTTAAACTCAATTAAAATACAAAATAGGTGTATTTATGTCTATTATGTTTATTAAATAATGCAGCCAGATTAGATCTGAATCAGTGTAATTTTAGTATTATTTATATACTATAAGAGTTTTTATTAATATTTTGAATTAGCTTTTATTTTTGTACCTTCAGTATTTATTTTAATTTAAGTTGCATTTTTAGTCATTTTGTTATGTGCTTTTGTCATTATTTTAATGTTATTATCTTGGTTTAATTTATTTGTATTTTGGTCTTGGTTTTTATTTCTTCTATTTCCAGTTAGTAATTTTAGTGCTTCGTCATAAATGAAAATGAGAAATGTTGCTTTAGCAACTAACTGAAATACGTTTCATTTTTATCTAACATTTCTATTGTATTTTATTTCAGCTTTTCTTTCAATTTACAACAATAGTTTTACTTAACGATCATAACCTTGATCTGAATACTGTCCCTAAACAACAGCAGGAAGTGTGTAGTGTGTACTGCAGTGTGCAGTGACTCTTACCGACATGTTTGCTATGAGTCCAGCTGCGTCCACTGTCAAACACACACACACACACACACACACACACACACACACACACACACACACACACACACACACACACACACAC
>NW_015547642.1:316308-318970 GCF_001515605.1 Sinocyclocheilus anshuiensis
CTAGGACCGTTCTAAACTTTGTGTGCTTGTGTTTGACTTACAGGTGTGTGTTGTGTTTTTCGCTCTGATTCGTCCAAAAGGCCCTTCACTGACGTACAGATGACTGACATCACCTATAAAATTCTGAAGAGCCTCTTTACGCTCACAGCTGGTCTCCTCCATACCTGAGTGCACACACACACACACACACACACACACGTCACACTTGCACACAGTGTGTTTCCTCACAGCTGATTGTATGTGTGTGTGTGTTACCATGATCGGCGACGATGATGATGTTGACACACTGATGAAGGTTGAGTTGTTTGAGGCCGTTCATCAGCTGACCGATGACTCTGTCCACTCCCTGCAGAGCCAAGATCAGCTGCACGCACACACACACACACACACACACACACACACACACACACAAGCTGACTTGTAGGATTTGTTTCATCACCTCTGACTTGCTGTGAAACAAACCTCATCCCACTGGAGGCACTCTAGTGTGAAATGAGCTCCAGCACTTGACAGCCTCACATTTGATGCTGGGAAACCAAGAGTTCATTTCACAGGACTGACACTTTCACTACAGATGCTCTGCCTGACAGACCACAAGATGTCAGCAGATGTTTTGAAGCTGAATGTGTTTTTTCAGCATAAATCAGCGTTTTAAAGCTATTTGTGGCATCAGATGATCATCAACATCATCTGATACTCCTGGCCTTCAGAAGTCAGCGCAGACAGGAAGTGATGAGGAGCGTGTGAGAGAAACATCATCAGCACACACCAGTGAGTCTGTGTCACCCGCTTGTGATGCCTGATAAACACTGCTGAGTGTGTCTGTGTGAGTGTGTGTGTGTGTGTGTGTGTGTGTGTGTGTGTGTGTGTATTTGTTTGTGTGTGTGTGTGTGTTCTCACCCCTCCGCTGACGGGTCCATAACTGTGTCCTGAACTATCAGGCTCCTCCAGGTAGATTGTGAAGAAATCCGGCCTATAGCAGTAGAAACACACACACACAGCGAGACTGAGTCTGAGTGACGAACTGCCAGCTGACCTCGGATGCAGATTCAGCGTTTTCACATCTGTGTATCGTTTGCTTTGCTGTGATATTTATGAATGAGTTTGAGTGGAAATTCACAGCTGCATATCTGCCACTGGGCTCAGAAAAAATAACCTTGTTTCGCCTTTGAATGAAATGGAATTTTCTGACCCCCATGGACAGATATTTTTTTCTGGTTTCAAGGGGTACTTTTTTAACTTTAGTTAGTGTGTAATGTTGCTGTTTGAGCATAAATAACGTCTGCAAAGTTACGACGCTCAAAGTTCAATCAAAATGAGATATTTTCTTTTACAGAATTCACTTTTTAAGGCCTACAACACACGGCTCGTAGGGACTACAACCAGCTTCTTCCTGGGTTGGTGACATCACAAACCCTACAATTTACATAAACCCCGCCCCCGGGAACACGCAACAAAGGGGGCGGGGTCATGTTGGGCTGCTTTAGAGAAGAGGAGGAGCTGTTGTAGTAGAGTGTTGTTGCCATGCCATCGAAACGCTGTTATTTTCACCCCGATTCTTTGTTCGGCCTTCCTAGGCACGCTGCACTTAAGGAACAATGGTTAAAATTTATTTTTAACTTAGTTCCTGAAATTTCTAATCCCAATACAGCTCTCTGTGCTGCACGTTTTATGGAGGACAGCTTCCTCAATCTACGCGAGTTCATTGTCGCACAAAGGCTTGTCCTGAACGATGGAGCAGTTCCCGCTTTAAAAGCAGAAGCTGTTGTTTACGGGCCACAGCCTGTAAGTGTGTTTGATTCTTTGCTGGTGTGTTTTCCATTAATAGTTTCTATCATTTTATGTTGTAGCAAGGACATAAACGAATGGCAACGCTGTTTGGCTCTGCTAGCCAGCGATCTCCGACAAACACCTCCAAACTTCTTAATCCCGCCAGTGAACTTCGAATGTTGGTGTTTATGTGACAAGTGTAAATTATTCTTTGATTAGAGCTTTTATGCAGCGTTTACCAACATGCTCATTTAGCTACAGGCATGCTAAATATGGTCCTGTGTTTGATTTGGCCACTGTAGTAAAGCATGGTTAGTCTTCATACTAGGCGGTTAGCAAATCACAGCACACTGGGCCAGCTAACCAATCTGAGCCCAGGAAAAGACACAAATGAAATGAAGAACTCTAATAATTTTTTGTAATGAATGTAACAGGTTGTGAAAAACACCCGAAAGACACTGAGCAAACAGATCCTGCAGATTCAGACACGTGATGTGATGAAGGACGGTCATGATGAAGATGATTTACCGTTTATCCTCTGGTAACTGCAGCCAGCGCAGAACACTGAAGATCCTCTCCTCATATGGGACCTTCCTACACACACACACACACACACGGTATGATCAGGTCACATGTTCAGCCATGTTTGAGTTCGTTCTGTGAGCTAAAACTAATTCGCTATTAAAGGGGTCATATGATGTTGCTAAAAAGAACATTATTTGGTGTAATGAAATGTGTTTATGCGGTTTAAGGTTAAAAAAACACATTATTTTCCACATACTGTACATTATTGTTTCTCCTCTATGCCCCGCCTTTCTGAAACGTGTCAATTTTTACAAAGCTCATCGGTCTGAAAAAGCGAGGTGTGCTGTGATTGGCCAGCTATCCAGTG
>NW_015547642.1:319339-319606 GCF_001515605.1 Sinocyclocheilus anshuiensis
ACATAAAACCATGTCTGCATTTGTGATCGGAGAAATGACAAACAACAAGTGCTACTCTACACTGCCCAAAACTATCGTTTGAATCATCAGTGGCAAATTCTTTATATGAAAACGTACTTACAGTCTGTGAGTCAGAACAGCCGGCATATGAGCGGCGGCCGGAACCCTAGAGTGAGGAACAGCGGGCTGAGTGAGCGGAGGCCGGTGGGCTTGCGGCAACCACATGTGATGACCCCGGGCTGGACTCTGCTTCGTCCACAGTGAAAG
>NW_015547642.1:320357-320959 GCF_001515605.1 Sinocyclocheilus anshuiensis
GGCGTGTTAGAACGAGCCGTTTTAGGTAGGTGTGGCTGACTCTGAACTTTTATAAAGAATATCTCTTTGGATTTGAGACTTTAGTCTTTGCAACTTTACAGATCTTCTTTATGCACCAAGAGCTTGTAACACTCCAAAGAGAAAGGAAAAATTGAAATTGCATCATATGACCCCTTTAATATTACAAAATACAAAAATGAATATTAATAACTAATAAAAATAAAACTAATACTAATATAAAAGATAGAATAGTAAGAATAGTGATACTACTAATACTACTAATAATACCATTACAAATAAAAATACTAAAAATAAAATATATTATATTAATACAACACTAATGCTACTAATAAAAGTAGTAAAACTAATACTAAAAATTTAATTATTATTAATAGGAATACTACTAATAAAACTAATGCCAATACTAAAACTAACATTAATACTACTACTAATACTTTTAATAATAATAATAGTAATAATACTAATACAAATAATAATAATACTAAAAATATAATTAATACTAACACTAAACTACAAACTCACATAGCACATGAGGACATAAATAATACCGGACGCTGAAATGAAAACAGGGAACACTATTT
>NW_015547642.1:321910-322522 GCF_001515605.1 Sinocyclocheilus anshuiensis
TATGGCCGGTATTATGTCACGACTGCCTACTGTGGCGGAGACGAGGAGACGAAGGTGCACGGAAACCAAGAGGATTAACATCAAATGTATTTATTTACGCAAACAACGAGGACCACAGGCAGGATCACAGACGTAGACTCAGGGGTAGACGATCAATACAGAACAAAGACAGACTGCACAGACTCGAACTAAAATACACAGGGAAACGAGGATGATAACTAGACACACCTGGAACACATTGGAAACAATTAGCACAGGGACAGGAAGGACCAAATATGGGCATAAACACTGGGACACAGGGAGCACATGGGGAACAAAACACAACACAAGCCTGACATGATGCCCCCCTCCGGAAGGTGCATCCTCACGCCATACAACATCAAAGGAGTAGGAGGGTGGGCGCCTTGGAGATCCCTCAGGAAAGGCTTGGACGGGACAGGATGCCCCAAGGCGGTCCCAGATCTGGGCACCATGGCGGAGCAGGCAACTCAGGAGGCCATGGCGGATCAGGGGACTCGGAAGGCCATGGCGGCGTAGGGAACTCAGGAGGCCATGGTGGAGCAACCTCCGAGCCCCCGCCTCGGCCTCTATGGCTGGAGCCCAACCACCTCC
>NW_015547642.1:322584-329085 GCF_001515605.1 Sinocyclocheilus anshuiensis
ACGGGGAATCAGGAGCCCTCCCTGGGCTTAACTGAGGATCTGGAGCCATCCCTGGGCTTAGCTGAAGATCTGGAGCCCTCCCTGGGCTTAACTGGGGATCTGGAGCCCTTCCTGGGCTCAACGGGGAATTTGGAGTCCTCCCCGTGCTCAACGGGGGATCAGGAGCCCTCCCTGGGCTCGACTGGGGATCCGGAGCCCTGCCTGGGCTCGATGGGGGATCCGGAACCCTCCCTGGGCGCGACGGGGGAACTGGAGCCCTCCCTGGGTGCGACGGGGGAACTGGGAAGCGCTTACGAGGAGCTGGCACTGAAGGGCGCTCTGGAGGAGCAGGCAAAGCAAGGCGCTTTCGAGGAGCTGGCACTGGAGCAAACTCGGGGGCTCGAATCGACACTGGAGCGAGCTCTGGGGCTGGAGCCGACACTGGAGCGAGCTCTGGGGCTGGGGCCGACACTGGAGCCAGTCCTGGGGCTGGGGCCGACACTGGAGCGAGCTCTGGGGTTGCCACATTAACGTCCTTTGGGCTTGCCATATTCACGTCCTCGGGGCTTGCCACATTCACGTCCTCGGGGCTTGCCACACTAACGTCTTCGGGGCTTGCCACGGAGCTTCGGAGGACAGCGGGGAATTTGGGGTTGGGCAGGCGGTAGGAGCCGTTGGAGAGGTATGTGGAGGTTCTCGGCATGGGGTGAGCTGGGGAGACGCGGCGCGTTCCAGCGGGAGTTGGGTGACGAGGCTTGGGAAATTTCTTTACTTCTTCAACTTCGAAATCTGAACTATTTAAGAACAGCACAAGATTAATCAGCTCGATAAGGGGAAAATCACACGTCGGAAGATCGCTGCGGATTATCTTGTCATCCAACCCCAGCAGGAAGCACACACCTAGAGCGGTGTCGTGCCAGCTCACCCTGCACCGAGAAACCCTCCACATATCGCTTCAACCTCAGACCGCCCTGCCGCAAACCCCACAGCGCGTCCTCAGCTGCAGTCATCTTTTTAGGTCCGGTATTCTGTCACGGTTGCACTACTGAGTGGAATGCGGAGCAAGGAACGGAAGCAGACGAGGAGTACATCAATCCAGAGAACTTTAATTATAACAAGGAACAAGGAGAACTCACGTAGCACATGAAGACATAAATAATACCAGACGCTGAACTGAAAACAGGGAACACTATTTAAACACATGACAAGACGAGGGGATGACTAGACACACCTGGGGTCAATGGAAATAAACGGGGAACACCTGGAATTAAATCAACATAATCAGGACAGGAACAGGAAACTAACTAAATATGGGCATAAACACTGGGACACAGGGAGCACATGGGGAACAAAACACAAGCCTGACAAATACTAACATTAAAACTAAAACTAAGAATAATACTGAGTAATACTGAGCAGTAATGCAAATACTAATAATAAAACTAATACGAATAATAATAATAATAGTAGTACTAATATAAATAATAATAATACAATTAAAATTGATATTATTACTACTACAACTACTTATAAAATGAACAATAAAACTAGTACTACAAATAATACTAATACTAACTGTAATACTATGATTGATACTATTACTACTAATACTACTATTAAAATACTAATACTAATAATACCATTAATATTAATACTATTACTATTATTAATAATATTAATAAAATAAAATTAATACTACGATTAATACTAAAATTAATATTAACAATACTAATACTAGTAATAAAAATAACAATTCTCTAATCTTTTTGTATTCTATTTGTTTTCTTTTTATTTATTATTCAATTAACAAAAGCAAAAAAGGCCTCTAACACTAGCTTGCTCTATTCTTTTTCTATTCCATCTGTTTTCTTATTATTTATTATATAATTTAAATAAAAAAAACCTTGCTACGTGTACTGTGTCAACGTGTACTGCGTTAAGCTAACTGAGACTTGTTATAGCACTTGTATATCATTGCTCTTTAGTTGAATTTGATTGCTTCTATTGTCCTCATTTGTAAGTCGCTTTGGATAAAAGCGTCTGCTAAATGACTAAATGTAAATGTAAATGTAATACTAATACTCTTAATAGTAATCATTTGGATTTCTATAGCTCTTTCCAGAGCTTAAAGCAGTAAACAAACACATCAACTACATTAAACACAACCACACAATTTCTACCTAAATCTGAATTAAACGAATTTGCAGAGGAGACCCAAACTCAGTGTAGGGTCAGATTTTAAACAGCAGTGATGTATAAACAGTGATCAAACGAAAACAGGCGCAATCTGAAACCATCTCCATTATCCAGAGAATGCAGCTTATTTACTTGAGATGAGAAGCAGTGCCTTTAAGAGCTGCGGCCGTGATGCTACTCCCCACCTGGTCACTGAACTCTGTTTACACTATCAGGAATGAATCTGACGCACAAACCTCCCTCTCCACACACTCAGTAACACCATGTGATGTGTGTGTGAGGTAAACTAACCCATCATAATTCATGTAGATATCTGGGAAACTCCCGTTTATGGCCACATCAGATCCTGGCCAGAAGAACGTTCCCGCTTTCAGCCCCTGATACATGGCCGTGTTCCAGATCTGAGGTCAAAGGTCAGAGGTCAGTACAGGATGTCAGGGTCATGGATGTGTGTGTGTGTGTGTTTTTGTGTGTTTACCGGTTGTCCCTGGTACCATCTGGGATTGTTTTTCTCACTGTTGGACAGACTGAAGGAGGCGTCGAACACAGGGTCGTACATGTTATTATCCACCAGCCCATGTGATTCGGCATACAGACCCTGAACACGACCACACATGACATCACTTCCTGCACACTCACACGCTTTTATCCAAAACACCTTACAAAAACAAGGCACTTCATCAACAAATGATCAGCATGATGCTGTTAGACCTGTCTCACACTCAATCTCCTCATGTCTTCTGTCGTCTGATTGAGAGTAATGCAAATTGCAAATTGCATATTTTTGCTCAGTTTGAGTCTTTGAATAAAACTGAGCTGTTTTTCCTTCATATTCTCACTGTATCAGACTATATGAGCCATATTCTTGAGAAGTTTCAGTCGGGGTTTAAATCACTGCACAGCACAGAAACCGTTCTTGTAAGAGTTCTTAATGATATTTATATGGCAACAGATTCGGGGGACTCTGTCATTTTAGTAATGTTAGACCTGTCCTCTGCTTTTGATACCGTCGATCATGCAATCCTTATCTCTCGGCTGGAGTATTGCGTTGGGCTAGGGGGGGCTGTTTTAAGTTGGTTTAAATCTTTTCTAACCAATAGACATTTCTCTGTAAAAAATAGCACGTTTCTCTTCCTCTCTTCGCAATCTATCCTGTGGTGTGCCTCAAGGCTCTGTTTTAGCTCCTGTCCTTTTTCTCTCTATCTTCTCCCTTTGGGTTCCATATTTAGGAAACATAATGTCTCATTTCATTGCTATGCCGATGATATGCAAATCTATATGTCTGTGTCTAGGAAAAATAAGAGTACTCTAGACAACCTAACAGCATGTCTTGAGGATGTGAAAGCTTGGCTTGCCAAGAATTTTCTTTTTCTGAACTCAGACAAAACAGAATTCATAGTTTTTGACCCCTCAGAACTCAGGCCAAGAAATCACCTTGACCTTGAATCTTTAAATCAATTAATCTCTCCCCAAGTACACAATCTAGGTGTGATGGTAGATAGTTGCCTCAAATTTGATAAGCACATTAGCGCGGTCATTGGGTCCAGCTTTTTCTTTCTTCGTTCTCTATCGAAAATCAAATCCTTTCTTCCTAAGTGCCCCTCGGAGATTGCTATCCACGCTCTTATTACCTCTCGTCTGGATTATTGCACCCCAAGTATGGAATCTAGGTGTGATGGTAGACAGCTGCCTCAAATTTGGCAAGCAGATAAGCACGGTCATTGGGTCCAGCTTTTTCTTTCTTCGTTCTCTATCGAAAATCAAATCCTTTCTTCCTAAGTGCCCCTCGGAGATTGCTATCCACGCTCTTATTACCTCTCGTCTGGATTATTGCAATTCCCTCTATTTTGGTACATCTAAGTCCTAAACGGCACGCTTACAGGTCGTTCAAAATGCTGCGGCGAGATTCCTGAAGGGAAATAGGAAATTTGATCACGCTACCCCACTTCTGAGATCCCTTCACTGGCTTCCAATTAACTTTAGAATTGAGTTTTATTTATTAGAAATTTTATTACTGGTATATAAATCATTAAATGACTTAGCACCTTCTTATTTGTGACCCTGGAGCACAAAAGCAGTCTTAAGTCGCTGGGGTATATTTGTAGCAATAGCCAAAAAAAACATTTTATGGGTCAAAATTATCGATTTTTCTTTTATGCCAAAAATCATTAGGATATTAAATAAAAATCATGTTCCATGAACATATTTTGTAAATTTCCTACCATAAATATATCAAAACTTAATTTTTGATTTGTAATATGCATTGCTAAGATTTACCCTTATGACTGGTTTTGTGCTCCAGGGTCACATTTGTCCGATCTACTTCACCCCTACTCCCCAACCAGAGGCCTTAGATCCAAAGATAAACTCATTCTTCAGATACCCAAAACCCGGCTAAAATCGAGGGGTAACCGAGCCTTTGAAGTGGCCGGCCCGACACTGTGGAACAAGCTCCCACTCTATATTAGATCGGCTTCCACTTTGTCTGAGTTCAAGTCATGTCTCAAAACTTATTTATTCTCTGTTGCCTTTAGTTTATAAGAGTGTTCTGTTCTAACTGTTTTGCTGCTATTAGTGTATTTTATAAGAGTGTTCTGTTTTAACTGTTTTGCTGTTATTAGTGTACTTAATTTTTTATTTGATTCTAACTTGTACAGCACTTTGGTCGGCCTGTGGCCATTTTTAAATGTGCTTTATAAATAAACTGAACTTGAACTTGAACTTGATAAAATCTTGATTAGGGTTGCAAAAAGGTGGACAATTTCCAAAACTTTCCGTGATTTTTTGGAAACTTTTCGGAAAATTTCATGAATTTTCAGAGACTTTTGTAAAGTTTCCAGAAATGTTCTTGAAATTTTCCACCCCTTTGCATCCCAAATATGATACAAAACATAAAACATATGGAAATGTTTTGTAATATTTTGTCTAAAGGTGTTCAATTTCAAAAATCTTGATTTTTTGGACTATTGCTTCAAATGTCAGGCTTTACAGAGTTAAAACGGCCAGTTTGAGCAGTTTCTGTGGTTTGCTTGCCCTTAATTTCATTATTCCATGATGAAAGACTGGCACCCAAGCGGCAGTTCAAAAGGTAAAAAAACTCTGGAGGAGAAGCGGTATTACAACCTCAGCAACCACATACATTTGCAGTATGCTCGCTCTAAATTTTTATTTACAGGTTTTGGCAAAGTACATCTGAGAAAGAGTGTGTTTGTGTGACATGACTCACTGTGGCGATGGAGTAGTGGTTAGGGAACGTCTTACTGGGGAACACGGCCTGCATGAAGGGTGCCGATGTACCGCAGCGTCCTGGACACACACACACACAGACAGCGTTTTACCGAGGATTATAGAGGATGAACATGTGTGTTTGTGTGTGTTTGACTCACTGATCTTGTCCAGCACTGGTACCACCGTATGCCACGACTGCAGATATTCAGCTCTCAAACCATCCAGAGAGACCAACAGCAGCGGCTGCCTCTTATAACTACACACACACACACACACACACACACACACAGCAGAGATGATGATGTGAGCTCCATAACACTCAATTCTTCTTAAAAGGACAGTTCACCCAAATAATGAGAATCCTGTCAGCATTTACTCACCCTCAAGTTGTTCCAAACCTGTATGAGGCTGCTGAAACACAAAAGAAGAATGTGGGTAACCAAACAGTTTACAGTGTCCATTGACTGCAATAGTAATGCAAATATATTGCAAAAGTCACTGGCTACCAACAACTGCTTAGTAACAAACATTCTTCAAAATATTTTCTTTTGTGGTCAACAGGCTCATACAGGTGTGGAACACCATGAGGATGAGTAAATGATGACAGGATTCTCATTATTTGAGTGTTTCCTTTTCCTCCTAACAACAACATACACATTTGATTTAGACTGGACCTTCGGTGCGGGTTCACGAATAATTTGATTCAGATCAGCACTTCAGTGCGGGTTCGTGAATCATTTGATTTGGACTGGACCTTCGATGCGGGTTCGTGAATCGTTTGATTTAGACTGGACCTTTGGTGCGGGTTCGCAAATCATTTGATTCAGATCGGGACTTCGGTGTGGGTTCGCAAATCATTTGATTCAGATCGGGACTTCGGTGCCGGTTCGCGAATCATTTGATTTAGACCGGACCTTCGGTGCGGGTTCGCAAATCATTTGATTTAGATCAGGACTTCAGAGCGGGTTCACGAATCATTTGATTCAGATCGGCACTTCGGAGCAGGTTCACGAATCATTTGATTTAGACTGGACCTTCGGTGAGGGTTCGCGAATCATTCGATTTAAACTGGACCTTCGGTGCGGGTTCGAAAATCAT
>NW_015547642.1:329134-330004 GCF_001515605.1 Sinocyclocheilus anshuiensis
CGAATCATTTGATTTAGACTGGACCTTCGGTGCGGGTTCACAAATTATTTGATTCAGATCGGACCTTCGGTGCGGATTCGGCGAATCATTTGATTCAGATCGGCACTTCAGTGCGGGTTCGCGAATCATTTGATTTAGACTGGACCTTCAGTGCGGGTTCAAAAATCATTTGATTTAGACTGGACCTTCGGTGCGGGTTCACGAATTATTTGATTCAGATCAGCACTTCAGTGCAGGTTCGCGAATCATTTGATTTAGACTGGACCTTCGGTGTGGGATCGCAAATCATTTGATTTAGACTGGACCTTCGGTGCGGGTTCGCAAATCATTTGATTTAGACTGGACCTTCGGTGCAGGTTCGCAAATCATTTGATTTAGACTGGACCTTCGATGCGGGTTCGCAAATCATTTGATTTAGACTGGACCTTCGATGCGGGTTCGCAAATCATTTGATTTAGACTGGACCTTCGATGCGGGTTCGCAAATCATTTGATTTAGACTGGACCTTCGATGCGGGTTCGCAAATCATTTGATTTAGACTGGACCTTCGATGCGGGTTCGCAAATCATTTGATTTAGACTGGACCTTCGATGCGGGTTCGCAAATCATTTGATTTAGACTGGACCTTCGATGCGGGTTCGCAAATCATTTGATTTAGACTGGACCTTCAGTGCGGTTTCACGAATTATTTGATTTAGACTGGACCTTCGGTGCGGGTTCACAAATTATTTGATTCAGATCGGACCTTCGGTGCGGGTTCGGCGAATCATTTGATTCAGATGATTCAGATGATTCAGATCGTGTGGATTCGCGAATCATTTGATTTAGATCGGGACTTCAGAGCGGGTTCATGAACCTTCTGAACCTTCG
>NW_015547642.1:334224-335224 GCF_001515605.1 Sinocyclocheilus anshuiensis
TCGCAAATCATTTGATTTAGACTGGACCTTCGGTGCGGGTTCGCAAATCATTTGATTTAGACTGGACCTTCGGTGCGGGTTCGCAAATCATTTGATTTAGACTGGACCTTCGGTGCGGGTTCGCAAATCATTTGATTTAGACTGGACCTTCGGTGCGGGTTCGCAAATCATTTGATTTAGATCAGGACTTCAGAGCGGGTTCACGAATCATTTGATTCAGATCGGCACTTCGGAGCAGGTTCACGAATCATTTGATTTAGACTGGACCTTCGGTGCGGGTTCACAAATTATTTGATTCAGATCGGACCTTCGGTGCGGATTCGGCGAATCATTTGATTCAGATCGGCACTTCAGTGCGGGTTCGCGAATCATTTGATTTAGACTGGACCTTCGGTGCGGGTTCGCAAATCATTTGATTCAGATCGGGACTTCGGTGCGGATTCGCGAATCATTTGATTCAGATCGGTACTTCGGTGTGGATTCGCGAATCATTTGATTTAGATCGGGACTTCAGAGCGGGTTCATGAACCTTCGGTGCGGATTCGGTGAATCATTTGATTCAGATCGGCACTTCAGTGCGGGTTCGCAAATCATTTGATTTAGACTGGACCTTCGGTGCGGGTTCGCAAATCATTTGATTTAGACTGGACCTTCGATGCGGGTTCGCAAATCATTTGATTTAGACTGGACCTTCGGTGCGGGTTCACGAATTATTTGATTCAGATCAGCACTTCAGTGCAGGTTCGCGAATCATTTGATTTAGACTGGACCTTCGGTGCGGGTTCGCAAATCATTTGATTTAGACTGGACCTTCGGTGCGGGTTCGCAAATCATTTGATTTAGACTGGACCTTCGGTGCGGGTTCGCAAATCATTTGATTTAGACTGGACCTTCGGTGCGGGTTCGCAAATCATTTGATTTAGACTGGACCTTCGGTGCGGGTTCGCAAATCATTTGATTTAGACTGGACCTTCGGTGCGGGTTCGCAAATCATTTGATT
>NW_015547642.1:335542-336193 GCF_001515605.1 Sinocyclocheilus anshuiensis
CGGAACTTTGGTGTGGGTTCGCAATTATTTGATTCAGATCGGAACTTCGGTGCGGGTTCGCAAATTATTTGATTCAGATCGGGACTTCGGTGTGGGTTCGCAAATCATTTGATTCAGATCGGGACTTCGGTGCCGGTTCGCGAATCATTTGTTTCAGATTGGGACTTCGGTGCGGGTTCACGAATTATTTGATTCAGATTGGGACTTCGGTGGGGGTTCGCGAATCATTTGATTCAGATCGGGACTTCGGTGCGGGTTCGCGAATCATTTGATTCAGATCGGGACTTCGGTGCGGATTCGTGAATCATTTGATTCAGATCGGGACTTCGGTGCGGATTCGCGAATCATTTGATTCAGATCGGGACTTCGGTGTGGGTTCGCGAATCATTTGATGTGGGTTCGCGAATCATTTGATTTACCTTCGGACTTTCGGTGTGAGTTCGCAAATCATTTGATTTAGACTGGACCTTCGGTGCGGGTTCGCAAATCATTTGATTTAGATCAGGACTTCAGAGCGGGTTCACGAATCATTTGATTCAGATCGGCACTTCGGAGCAGGTTCACGAATCATTTGATTTAGACTGGACCTTCGGTGAGGGTTCGCGAATCATTCGATTTAAACTGGACCTTCGGTGCGGGTTCGAAAATCAT
>NW_015547642.1:338267-340218 GCF_001515605.1 Sinocyclocheilus anshuiensis
GTTCGCAAATCATTTGATTTAGACTGGACCTTCGGTGCGGGTTCGCAAATCATTTGATTTAGACTGGACCTTCGGTGCGGGTTCGCAAATCATTTGATTTAGACTGGACCTTCGGTGCGGGTTCGCAAATCATTTGATTTAGACTGGACCTTCGGTGCGGGTTCGCAAATCATTTGATTTAGACTGGACCTTCGGTGCGGGTTCGCAAATCATTTGATTTAGACTGGACCTTCGGTGCGGGTTCGCAAATCATTTGATTTAGACTGGACCTTCGGTGCGGGTTCGCAAATCATTTGATTTAGACTGGACCTTCGGTGCGGGTTCGCAAATCATTTGATTTAGACTGGACCTTCGGTGCGGGTTCGCAAATCATTTGATTTAGACTGGACCTTCGGTGCGGGTTCGCAAATCATTTGATTTAGACTGGACCTTCGGTGCGGGTTCGCAAATCATTTGATTTAGACTGGACCTTCGGTGCGGGTTCGCAAATCATTTGATTTAGACTGGACCTTCGGTGCGGGTTCGCAAATCATTTGATTTAGACTGGACCTTCGGTGCGGGTTCGCAAATCATTTGATTTAGATCAGGACTTCAGAGCGGGTTCACGAATCATTTGATTTAGATCGGGACTTCAGAGCGGGTTCACGAATCCTTTGATTCAGATCGGAACTTCGGTGTGGATTCGCGAATCATTTGATTTAGATCGGGACTTCAGAGCGGGTTCACGAATCCTTTGATTCAGATCGGAACTTCGGTGTGGATTCGCGAATCATTTGATTTAGATCGGGACTTCAGAGCGGGTTCACGAATCCTTTGATTCAGATCGGAACTTCGGTGTGGATTCGCGAATCATTTGATTTAGATCGGGACTTCAGAGCGGGTTCATGAACCTTCGGTGCGGATTCGGTGAATCATTTGATTCAGATCGGCACTTCAGTGCGGGTTCGCAAATCATTTGATTTAGACTGGACCTTCGGTGCGGGTTCACAAATTATTTGATTCAGATCGGACCTTCGGTGCGGATTCGGTGAATCATTTGATTCAGATCGGCACTTCAGTGCGGGTTCGCAAATCATTTGATTTAGACTGGACCTTCGGTGCGGGTTCGCAAATCATTTGATTTAGACTGGACCTTCGGTGCGGGTTCGCAAATCATTTGATTCAGATCGGGACTTCGGTGTGGGTTCGCGAATCATTTGATGTGGGTTCGCGAATCATTTGATTTACCTTCGGAGCTTCGGTGTGAGTTCGCAAATCATTTGATTTAGACTGGACCTTCGGTGCGGGTTCACAAATTATTTGATTCAGATCAGCACTTCAGTGCGGGTTCGCGAATCATTTGATTTAGACTGGACCTTCGGTGCGGGTTCGCAAATCATTTGATTTAGATCAGGACTTCAGAGCGGGTTCACGAATCATTTGATTCAGATCGGCACTTCGGAGCAGGTTCACGAATCATTTGATTTAGACTGGACCTTCGGTGCGGGTTCGCGAATCATTTGATTTAGACCGGACCTTCGGTGCGGATTCAGCGAATCATTTGATTCAGATCGGGACGTCCGTGCGGGTTCGCGAATCATTTTGATTTAGAGCGGGACTTCGGTGCGGATTCGCGAATCATTTGATTCAGATCGGGACTTCGGTGCGGATTCGCGAATCATTTGATTCAGATCGGTACTTCGGTGTGGGTTCGCGAATCATTTGATTTAGATCGGGACTTCAGAGCGGGTTCACGAATCATTTGATTCAGATCGGCACTTCGGAGCGGGTTCACGAATCATTTGATTTAGATCGGAACTTCGGTGTGGATTCGCGAATCATTTGATTCAGATCGGGACTTCGGAGCGGGTTCACGAATAATTTGATCAGGACTTCACGTATCGCCAATCATTTGATTCAGATCGGGAGTACTTCTCATTTCTTATTTGTGCATCCTCGTTTCCATCCCTCA
>NW_015547642.1:340388-342653 GCF_001515605.1 Sinocyclocheilus anshuiensis
GGAACTTCGTAGCGGGTTTGCAAACCATTTGATTAAAAATCAGAACTTCGGATCGTGATTCATTTGATTGAGATCGGAACTTCGGAGTGCATATCGCGAATCCTTTGATTTATATCGGGACTTGGGAGTGAGTTCATGGATCTTTTGATTCAGATCGGAACTTCGGAGCGTGTATCACGAATCATTTGATTCAGATCGGAACTTCGGTGTGGATTCGCGAATCATTTGATTCAGATCGGGACTTCGGAGCGGGTTCACGAATAATTTGATCAGGACTTCACGTATCGCCAATCATTTGATTCAGATCGGGAGTACTTCTCATTTCTTATTTGTGCATCCTCGTTTCCTTCCCTCACTTCATCCCTGCGTTAGAAGGATGCAAGGATTGGACGCGAGGAGGAATTCGACTCAAGTGAATGGCAAATCCTCTGCTCTCTTCAAAGCGATGTCTATTAATGATGAGTGTGCACAGCTGGATTACATAAGAGCAGATTCATGAACACCTCTCCTCCGTTTGAACTCTTTAAAAGAAAAACAAAAGTATACACAAATACAAATAGCTTAAGAAAATTAACTGTGGTAAAAGTGTAATAACCATTTTTTCCGTATAACCACAGTTTTACTACAAACACCATGGTTAAACATTGGTTAGTGTAGCAAAACCATGGTTAATTTGTGGTTAAAACCATGGTTTAACTATAGTAACCACGTGTTTTGTTTTTTTGGAGTAAAACCATGGTTAATTTTCTTAAGGGATGTGTTGCCAGGTTAAAAAAAGTATTACATTTAGATAGATAGTTTCCATGTACTTGTCTAGATGATCAACTTTGAATAAAGAAAAGAGAGATTTAGAACCAGATTTTTGTTACTTAAAATTAGTTCAAGTGCCCCTATTATGGATTTTTTTTTTTAAATGACCTTTCATGCAGTGTATAATGTAAAGTATGTGAATGTAAACAGACTACAAAGCTGTAAAGCTGAAAGTGCATCATAAATAAAGTTAGTGTGTCTCAAAAGAAAGAGTCGACTCTGAATCGCTAAAACGAGTCATTATAATTTCTAATTTTCCTATGTTCTCTTTTGAGTAGTCAAACAATCGAAAGAAAACATCTCTAAAACAGAAAGAAAAGTCACTTACAAAACGAGTTCAGATGAACATTAAATAAATCTATCTGACCAAGAAGAAGATCTTCCTCAGAAGAAACAGCAACTCACTTCAGTGTCTGAATCATATTATAATCACGTCCATAAACTCATTAATCTGTTGTTTGACCTCTTCATATTTAAGGAGAGGACTATAGTTTCCAAAGTCAGACATCGTTGTGTTCTGATTTTCAGGGGTGTAGTGTTTAGTAGAGACACCTTGACATGTTCCTACCAGTATCAGAGACTATATTATCTAAATTATCAAACAATGAAATGTCTATTGTCCGCCCGTTATGTCCCCACCAATGCCAAAATCAAACCTACGCCCTTGAATTTTAACGCAACACGTGTTAAGAAATGTGTAGTTTATTCCAAGCACGTTTTCTGGGGAATGAGTGATGCCCCATTCACGAATGAATCGCTCTTTTTGAGTCGATTCTGTTCAAGGCCTCGATTAAACAAGTTGACAAAATGGTCTGAATTGGTTTGGGAATCAGTTTGAATCGTTTGTTCAGTTCCCTGCAAGCATTGAATCATCTGAAGCGGGTTCTCATTCATAACAGAAAATTGAAGAACATGGAGAACATAAAGAGTGTCATGAAGTGGCCATTTTTATTCTTACTGAAGTAAGTATTAAGATGATTACTTTTACTTGAGTAACTATTTGTACTCACCCCCCCCCCAAAGTCAGGACAGTTTTTGGATACTCTACCCACCACCTGTTTAGTGGTGTAGTGATTCATTCATGATTGATTCAGTGGTGTAGTGATTCATTTGTAATTCACATGCTGAAGTCATGCTGTATATTCCAGTCTTTGCTCAATGAATGCAGCGTGTGAACTCTGATATACTGTAACGCATCTTCTAACGTCATATTTTTCTCATCTACTTAATTTCTCTCTGATTTTATGAGTTTTAATGGACTTTTCAAGTTCAGTGCAGGTTTAGTTCAGTTCACTTTGATTTTGGTTCATTCAAGGCAGAAATTCTTTACAGTGTGTGATCATAAGTGTGTGTTACCTGGCAGGGCATTTGGCAGTGCTCATGTCCACACACTCATCCTGAACCCACTCTGTGTCTCCTGCATCACACACACACACACACACGCACACACACACA
>NW_015547642.1:342731-348334 GCF_001515605.1 Sinocyclocheilus anshuiensis
ACACACACACACGCGCGCACACACACACACACACACACACACACACACACACACACAGAGGAATATTGGAAGATAAAAACATGAGATATTTGGACTTCAATGCATTTGTCGCTCTGACTACTGAACTGCACAAAAGATACTGGAGGCATTGTTCGATTTCATAAACTGTTCTCTGAAATTTACTTAGAAATATTTTTCACTCAGGAATTGCTAGCAAATTTCACAATTACAAAGAAATAACAAGCAATACATTGAATTAAACATGATTTTCTTTTGAAGTAGAAAAACTGAAATAGTATTTTCTTGTAAAACATGTACTCAAATAATCTACAAACTCATTCGCTGTCTGTGTAGTTCTGAGTGAAGTTCTGAGTGAAGTGTTTGAACAGTATGTGTGCCTGTGTGTGTCTGTGTGTATGTGTGTGAGTGAGTGTGTGTGAGTGTGTGTGTGTGTGTGTGTGTGAGTGTGTGTGAGTGTGTGTGTTTGTGTGTGTATCAGTCTAAAGCACAGCGGCTGAACTCACCCTCACAGATGCTGTTGTAGTTGGAGCAGCAGTCTCCAGCGTTCATACAGTCCTCAGAACAGTGACACCTGCTGCCAGACAGCCGTCTCTCTCCACAGCGCAGCGCCGTGCACTCCCAGCTCTGAGCTACACACACAACAGCTCAACTGATTTATTTCACATTCTTATAATAATACTGATATTGTCATGTTTGTGTTAATATTTGATTTGTTAAAAATCCCTGAAATTAAGGTCATATTCAGCAGCTGTGGTTTCCAGAACATTACCTTACAAAATTTGGTAAGCTTTACAGACTGAACTTAAATTTACAGTAAAAAAAAAGTGTGTATTTCATTAACTTAAATATCGTTAATATACCAAATTTGTCAAATTTGTCTAGTGCCTTTATAATATATTGACAACCAGCATAAAACACATGTGATAAAGCGAAAGACACATGATTGATCAATAGAAATAGCTTTTCCACAAGCTGATACTAAAATACTGAAGGTGCAAACAGTGACATACACACACAAACGCAAATCACCATCATCATAAGTAACACACATAACACTAAAGTAATGCAATATACATTCATTTCACAACATTAGATGGAACAGAAAACCCTAATATACAGAGAAACTAAGAAACATTTCAATGAAAAACCATCAAAAGTGAGCTGTCACATTTCTGGGAATGTCAGTTTAGTTTTTTTTTTACTTCCAAAAACTGTAAATTTTAGATCTATTACAGTTTTTCACTGTGTAGTGTACAGTGAGTACAGCTAAAGGAAACTATTACAAATATCAGACATACACTGTAAAAATGATTGTAATTATAATGGTAAAACTTAAAATAACATTTTTTTTTTCATAATTGCCCTTAAATTGATAAAAATGTTGCAATAAATCAATCAAGCAATCAAACAAAAAAAAGTCACAGCAAACATCAGCAATTCAACCTGAAAAGGAATAAAATTAATATTCTGGAATGGGACAGGCTGGTTGAATATAATTATATTTTGACATTAACAGATGCTTGTATAGAGTGAATAATTCATCAACTAACTTCATTTAGAAAACATCAAGGCAGTGTAATATCATAACTAAGTCTAACCATTAGTTAAATATTTGTTAAACTCATTTGGTTCCTGTAAGGCACAGACTTGTACCTGTGGACACAGATGTTCAGATAGCACACATTAAGGTCACTCACTAGGCAGCAGACAGATGTCCTGGTAGTCAAAGCAGCAGCTGTGAGTCTCCACACACTGACTATCACAACGACACGAGGCTGAATCCACATCCAACGGCTCATAGCAACGATTCCTGCAGGATGCCGACACGTCTGACACACACACACACACACACACACACAGTCAGTGGACAGGTGAATGTCCACATCATTATTTCACTACAAAACAATGTCCTAATGCAAAAAATGGTTCTAACAATATCATTTTCTATAGGCAAAATATCATGTTTAATATCTGGCAATGGCATAGCAACACTATAACAACACCCTAGAAACCATCCAGAATACCCTAGCAACCACATAACAATCTGCCTATCTATCTGAGAGACTGAATGGCCTTAAAATCTTAAGACTTCAAGCTTTTTAAAACTGCATCAAACTTAACATCTTTAAACTTAAAACTGCATCAAACTTAAAATCTTGAAACTTTACAAATGTAAACTTAAAAACTTTAAACTTAAAACTATCAAACGTACAATCTTTAAACTTAAAACTGCTTCAAAATTAAAATCTTCAAACTTAAAATCTTTAAAATTCAAACGGCATCAAACTTAAAATCTTTAAACTTTAAATCTTTAAACTTAAAAACTTTAAACTTAAAACTGTCAAACGTACAATCTTTAAACTTAAAACTGCTTCAAAATTAAAATCTTCAAACTTCAATCTTCAAACTTAAAATCTTTAAACTTAAAACTGCGTCACACTTAAAATCTTTAAACTTAAAATCTTTACACTTAAAACTGCTTCAAACTTAAAATATTTAAACTTAAAATTGTGTCACACTTAAAATCTTACTTCAAAATATTCAAACTTTGAATTGAATTAAAATTTATTTGACAAGTTTACAAGCTATACAAGCTATACAAAATAAATAACAAGTATCCCATACACTTTAAAAAACTGTAGAGGATAAAACACACACACACACACACACACACACACACACATGTTGTGTTTCCATGTTTTATGGGGAAGAGCACTGGTTATTCACTCCTCCCACCTACAATCCCTGCCAGACCTGAGACTCGAACCCACGACCTTTGGGTTACAAGTCCAACTCTCTAACCATTAGGTCACGACTGCGATGGACAGAAGTGCAGAAGAAAGAAAAACACTAACTCCTAACCAAATACTAATTTTAAAACATGCTAGAAACCAATTTACACCCTCAGTTTAAACTAGCATCACCAAACAGCATTTTTTTTTTTTTTTTACCGTTTTATGCATTGTGGATGAACTTTTAAAATTATTTGAGCCTTTTGCAATTTATCTTTCATACCTGGGGAACAACTACTATACCAAAAGGAGGTAGCATAATAACAATGGGGTTGAATCAAGGCCCCTGTCAACAATTTTAAGGAATAAACATCCAATAAGTCGGCTTTGCCTCAGCCTTGCTAAAAACCTAATTTTACAACATATTTTCATAAATATAAACCTTTCTGAAGGTCCAACATAACCATCCCACAAAATCTGCCACTGTCAACAGCTTTCCTTATTCAGTCAGTCATATGTAATATACAAGTCTCAGTGGAACTTAAAGGCCTAAAACCTGACTGTAATGCACACAAAATATTTATACTTAGCACTTATACTGAAGATATTCAAAATTAAAGCTCAGACGTCACGTTCATAGCTCCATAAAAATGAAATTGCTCAGTAAAAGGTTTAGACTTTGTATTTTATTTGTCTATTACCAGGGCTGGGTAATTGATTACATATAATCTGAATTACGTAATCAGATTCCAAAAATGAAGCACTTGTAATAAGATTATATCACATTTTAAACTGCTCATAATCAGATTTCAATTACTTTATGGATTACAATATTACATATTATTCACACAATGGCAGCAAATTATCCATCACTTATATATTCTCCCTAGTTCTTCTTTTTTTCTCTCTCTCTCTTTTTAAAGTTTCCTTTCTAAAAATCCTACTGTGTGTCGTACCATTTAAGCTTTGACTATATTCGCAAAAACATTTTTTTAAAAATATGAATATTGTCTTTCATCAGTGTTTGTAAAATAGTTCTCAACAGTGCATATACAGTAGAAATGTATTTCATATCTATATACGTTTTAAATCAGATTTTTAAACAATTACAGCCTGTCTGCTCCTGGTGTGTGTGTGTGTGGTTTTGATGAATGGAAGTCTCTCTCACTCATTAACCAAACCCACTCCACTCCATTACTGTAACTGTGGATGTGATGTGACATTATTATTATTCATCTAGAGCTCATGAAATCTCTCTGATCCTCCACAGACTGAACGCAGATGATCCTACAGAAACACTCATGAAATCAGTCCCTCCACCATCAAACTGGAGTCAATAAGATCCTACAGGAACTACTGAAATAATAAACTCAAAAATATGAATTTCACTGGATCCAGTAGGATCTTATTGGAGGATTTATGAGATTGATTCACCAATAATGAGCTGAAAAGAGTCCACTCACCACAAGAACCTTCTTCTTCTGCTTACTCTTGAAGTCCATGATTACGGCCAGAAGAAACTGAGCGCAGACTCGGACCTTCTGAAAGAGACACACACACACACACACACAGACACACGGATGCTGGTGTGTATCTTAGCTAAACTGTATATTTATATTAGAGTGCTGTGACTTCTTAATAAGTATGAAAGTACAAACATTTCCTCAGTATGAGCTGATAAAACTGAAATAGTTATTGCAGCATGTGTTATGATGATCAGAGTTCAGATATTGTGCTTTGTGCAGATCAATGTTATTTTAGTCATTGATATGCTATTATAGGTGTTAATATTTTAAAGGGGTCATATGATGCGATTTCAATTTTTCCTTTCTCTTTGGAGTGTTACAAGCTCTTGGTGCATAAAGAAGATCTGTAAAGTTGCAAAGACTAAAGTCTCAAATCCAAAGAGATATTCTTTATAAAAGTTAAAAGTTAAGAGCCAGCCACGCCCCCCTAAAACGGCTCGTTCTAACACGCCCCACATGTCTACGTCACTATGTGGAAATATTAGCATAATGCCGCCCAAATGTGCACGCAAAGAAAGAAGGCGTGGTTTCAGTAACCGCAGTTAGTGTTGAAGCAGCATGTCAGGGAGACGCTGTGTGTTTCAGTGGAAAGCAAAAGTGCTTTATTTGGCCTTCCGGAAGTAGATGCATTTAGGAATCATTGGTTAAGATTTATTTACAACAGAACAGCACAACCCAGATGTTCGAATTTGTGCAACGCATTTTATGGACGACAGTTTTTTGAACCTAGAAGAGTACAAGGCTGGCTGTGCACAAAGGCTATTTCTAAGAAAAAAAAAGGTAAATTCCGGCTTTGCTATGACAATCTGGCGCTTCTGAATCAGTGACTGTAAGTATGTTTTGTTATTAGTTTAAGTATTTGCTATTGACTGTTCAAAATGATTTATACATCTGCGTCGGACCTACACCGTAGCCTTTACGCCGTAGGCTATGTGTCAGTTTTCATTTATACTTCTGCGTCGTTGTCCGCGTCAATGTGCAGTACACATGCAAACCGCTAGTCAGCAGTGTCCACGGGCATGTTGCTGGTGTAACCCGCAGTACCACGGCAAAAGACGAAGAAGAAGCGGCTCGTCGGAGAAGCATTATAGCCGCGACGGCAACAAATAAATATCAAATCATGAAATTATTATTTAAAACTACAAAAAGGAGACAACAACGGAACAGGAGATGATGGCATACTTTCAATCTGCACAAGGACTTGTATCACGGCAGATCAACATTGTCTGTTGCGGACAACTACTGATGTATAATGTTATGTAGTATAATAAATGATAAGACACTTGTTCTTTGCTTTGTTTTATTTTATATAAGAAAGTGTAAC
>NW_015547642.1:348354-349005 GCF_001515605.1 Sinocyclocheilus anshuiensis
TCACAATGCACTGGGTCAGCTGGCCAATCAGAGCAGACTGCACTTGTCGGAAGGAGGGACTTTGTAGAAAACATAGAGGACCTACAATAATGTACAGTATTTGAAAAATAATGTGTTTTTTGAAAATTAAAGCATGTCAACATATTCTGTTACACCAAATACACAAAATAATGATCTTTAAAATAGCATCATATGACCCCTTTAAATTAGTTTTTATTTTTATATTTTGTTTACTTTTTAATTTTGGTTAAATCTTTAGCAATTCTGTTGTGTTTTTGAAATGTTTGTAATTTTATTTTTTAAATGTCTATATATTATTTACAGATTTTTATTTGTAAGTTTTAGTTACTTAAATACTTCAACTTAAACTAAAGAAAAAATAGAAAGGTTTTTTTATATTTTACAAAAAAGGATTTAAGGTTTTTAGTTTCAGTTTATTACAATAACCCTGCTGCAGATAAACTGGAGAGAATATACTGGAGCGGAAACGCGTCAGTGTTAATATTTCACTGCTCATTATCAGATAATCATCATTATCTGCACATTATCTTGTATTTTATTTTGCTAATAAAAAGGGCAGAGAGTAAAACACTCGCACCTTCACATACACAAACACACACACACACACAAACACACACACACACACACACA
>NW_015547642.1:349316-351816 GCF_001515605.1 Sinocyclocheilus anshuiensis
CACACAAGCTCACACATACACACACTCGCTCACACACTCACAACTAGTTTACACACACTCATACACAAACTCACACAAGCTCACGCACATGCACACGCATCGACACACAAGCTCACACATACACTCAAATCTAGTTTACACACTCTCACACTACAAATACATTTACATAGCTTATTTGGGCTATGTGCTTAATAGAAACAGGGGCGGACTGGGGCTAAAAAGTGGCCCTGGACTTTTTGGCACAGAGCGGCCCACCACACCATAAACCACTGGTCTCAAACTCAATTCCTGGAGGACCACAGCTCTGCTCCTCCAACCCTAATCAAACACACCTGATCCAGCTTATCACGCTCTTCAGGATCAGAAGCAGCAGTGATTTGGAGCTAAACTCTGCAGAGCTGTGGCCCTCCAGGAATTGAATTTGAGACCACTGCCATAAACCCACCAGCTTATTAGAGCTATTTGTAACACCGCTTACTAACATACAAATATTACACAAAACAGAAATAAAAATGCTTTAAAAAAATTTATCATTAACATTAATGAATGACTGTCATACTTCTTTACATTATAATTTGTCTTTCCTGGTGTATATGGCAATTTGTAAATAATATCTCTTTTACATAGAGGGACAGTTTAATATCACTAAAGTTAAATGCCTACCATAACATCAGTCCATATAACAACGCTCTGCTCTAGAAGACTTGGAATGTGGACTGTATTTATTGTGCATTTCAATAGCTTGACAAGAGTTTTGTTGTTGTTGTTGTTGTTTATACATGATGATGAA
This sequence comes from Sinocyclocheilus anshuiensis, assembly GCF_001515605.1. NCBI lineage: Eukaryota > Metazoa > Chordata > Actinopteri > Cypriniformes > Cyprinidae > Sinocyclocheilus > Sinocyclocheilus anshuiensis. The sequence goes on from NW_015547642.1 coordinate 350,107, forward strand.
AAATACAGTAAACTGCAATATGTGAAATATATAAATTTACAATTTAAAACAGATGTTTTCTATGCAAATACAGTGGGTACGGAAAGTACTCAGACCCCCTTAAATTTTTCACTCTTTGTTATATTGCAGCCATTTGCTAAAATCATTTAAGTTAATTTTTTTTCCTCATTAATGTACACACAGCACCCCATATTGACAGACATGATCTTCAGAAATCATTCTAATATGCTGATGTGCTGCTCAACAAACATTTCTGATTATTATAATTTCATATTTTGTGGAAAATGTGATACATCACCATTCAGTCTGGAGTAAGATTTTAAAAAATCAATACTTTTATTCAACAAGATTGCATTAAATTGATTTAATTGACAGTAAAGATATACTTATTACAAATTATTTATCTATATGGCAAATCACAGGTCAAATTGCACGCTTTTGACGTGTCGGTGTACAATCAGACGCCCAACCAGCCCTATATGATACTCTGGCTTGCCATACACCCACGTCATAATTACGTTAATATTAACCGGCAACCTGGAACTTTCACGTCATTGCAATTATGCCTTTCTATGGAAAGACTATAAACGGCAAATTAAATCAGTGCAATCTGAGTAATCAATAGATAAAACAAATCAAAGTAATCAAACAATAAAGTCCTATCAGTTAATGACGGTTTATGCATTAACAAATATTAACTAACAATGAGCAATACTTCTGTTACACTATTTATTAATCTTTAGTAACGTTAATTAATAAAAATACAGCTGTTCATTGTTAATGTTTGCTCAGCTCCATTAAATGATATTAACAGATACAACTTCTGATTTTTATATTGCATTAGTAAATGCCACAATTAAATTTAACTAGACTGCAAAAGAGAGCATTTTTTTCTTCAGTATTTGTGTCTTGTTTTCAAGTTTGAATATCTAAACATCCAAAAATCAAGACACATTTACTGGAGGAGCAAGATTATTTAAGATATTAAGTCCCGCACAATTGTATCAAAATTAAATGTTTTAAATTATCAAACATTTAAGCTTAAAACTAAACATTTTCAGCTGATTTATTATGAAACGGAGTTTAAGACAATATTTTTTTTGCATCATAAGTAAATGCATCTGGATTCATAAATGTTAAGATATTTGGAAAACAAAAAATATGCGGGAAGAAAATCATATTTTGCAGTGTGAAATTAATAAATGCTTTAGAAGTATTTTTTAGTGTTAGTTCATATTAGCTAATGTAGTTAACTAATATTAACAAATGCAATTTTACTAAGTTGTTATGCAAATGCATTATTAATAAATGTATTGTTTATTTGGCTCTGTACTATAGTGACTAGTATTAAACTATTGCATGTTTTTCATTTGGATTTTAGATTAATCCTGCATCATGACACTAACAATACATAATTATAGCAATCATTATATAAAAAAAAAATTACAAAACTACATTTCACTGCATTTGACTTTATTTCAAGGAAGTGAGCACATTTCTCAGTGGGACTCTTGTAACTGTGTGAATACACTTCTCTAGACGTGAGGAGCTCTTGCTGCTGTGGTTGTGAGCTGTGAGACGGTTTCTTTATTAGTTTGAAGGTGAATAATAAATATGACACAGTGTATAAAACCATACAGTGGAAGCGTGGGGTGCGGTGAGTGTTAGACGTCGTCCTCAAAGGTGCGCATGCGTGTTTTGAGCGCCAGC
>NW_015547642.1:354316-360285 GCF_001515605.1 Sinocyclocheilus anshuiensis
CTCTGCGTGTGTTGATGCTGTAGAAGTGAGTGGGGATGAAGATGGAGCCCAGCGCGTGCCTGCAACACACCACAGAAGAGCAGATCACATACACACCACAGGATACAACATCATTTTATATTACTAAATAACAATATAAAATATAATTAAATATTTCATTAATAATAATTATTTAAATATATAATAAAATAATCATTTAATAATTATATATATTTTTTATTAACATTAATAATTTAAATAATTAAATATTAAATAAAAATATTAATATTAATATTTATATATGCATGTATATAACTAACTATAACAATTTATTTTTATAAAAAAAATTATATTTAAAATAATTCAATAATATTTAATATGCTAAAATAAGAATTTTATATTATTAATAATTCAATTTTACATGTTTAAACGTTAATAAGGGTCTCACTCTTTGATCATCTCCTCCGTGTCTCTCAGCCCGTCGTGGTCGTGGTCAAATATGGGTCCCATGATCACATTTATGCCATTATTCTCCAGACTGTATCTCCTGAGGACGTCTCTCTGCAGGAAACTCCACACCTCTACACACACACACACACACGCACACACAGACACACACGCAGACACACGCGCACGCACACGCACAGACACACACGCACGCACGCACACAGAGACAGACACGCACACAGATGCACACACACAGACAGACACACACACACTCACTCACAGACACACACAAGCACACTCACTCAGACACGCGCACACACACACGCAGACACAGAAACACACACTCACTCAGACACACACACACACACAGACACGCACAAACACACACACACACACACACACAAACCATTAACACTCTCTCACACACACACACACACACACACACACACACACGCACAAACCATTAACACTCTCTCACACACAAACACACACACACATTTATTTAGTCTCATTTCTTTCTCAACACATTTATTCCTATGTGTAATGTTTCATGTTTTCAGTCTCATGTTGTTGTGTGTGAACTCCAGCAGTGAATGGAGCTAAAATACATGTAGCCTCAAAATGTGTTTTTACCAAATATCCTTCACAAATGCATCAGCTAATTCACATGCACAAAACAGTTCATGTTTGCAAACAGCAATTCACAAACTCACCTAATTCATATTCGCAAACGCAAGCTTGCACATTTCTGATTTTACGTGCACTGATGGGTAAATCTGCATTTGTAGATCATTGTGTGTGTTTCGTACCTATTCACTGTGCTTTTTAAAATGACCTTTATTTTTAGCCAATCAGATATGAGTTTTCCCTCCAGCTAATTTTTCACACTCAACGCTTTGACTCTAGAAGAACAACTTTGTGCATCTGCCGCTCATGCATTTGTGAATAAATATATTTAGCAGCTCAGGACTCACTCTTGAAGGCGGGATACATGGGAACCGTGTTTGTGATGAGTGAAGCTTCATATCTGGATTCAGCCGCAGCAGAGAAATCTACAGAGATCAACAGCAGTCATTCAGACATCAGATTTACCTCTAAACCATCCTGAGTGAAGACACTACAGGCAAACCTTTGTGTTTTCATGCACTAGGACAGTTTTTTGGTCTGTTTTGCTTCCATTCATGTCTCTTCTTTCAGACTAGTGGAAAGCATGCAAAATACACTTTTAAGTGTTTATTTTAATGCACTTCATGTATTTGCGTCTGTAGATTTCAACATCAATCCGTATTTTTTAACCCTTAACATAGACGTGAAAGTGCACTATCCAAACTTAAATTGTTATAATGCATGAATATGCTTTTTGAATACAGACCTAATGTTGGACTCTTTTTTAAAGAAGACAATCAGCAAATTATTGCAGAAGTGGAATTATTTCAAAATATGAAAGTATCAAAAAAAGTTATAAAAGTTTACATTTACTGTAAAGAAAATGCACTGTACTACTTTTTTATTTTATATAAAATACTTTTTTCATAACAGGTTTTACTCTGAAATTGCTATAAAATTAAAGCTTTATGTCTAAATAAGTTATGTTCCAAATTTGAAGTTGATATAAAAAAAATTGAGATTTTATTTAGGGCGTTATACCACAAACAGCCACCGGGTGACACCCAAACTCCATTGAATTTTTTTAAAATGCATTTTTCTGTCACAAATGTCTACATTTCTGTCACGATCACAAAATAAACACCAAATATGGAATCTTGAGACTCAGACCTTTCCAATGGTATGTTCAAATGATATATAATTTATGATGATTACTAACAGCAAACTTTACAGTTTTATTCCTCTCTATATTCTGAAGGTTTGTTCATATTTCATTCACACTGATTTACTCCTGAAAACATGGTGAAAATGAGTTTGGTTTCTGTCTGTTAACAGTATTTTCTGATTTATGATAAAAACAGAAATCCCAGAATCCCCTCTGGAAAAACCTTTAACTCTAATATGACGACAAAATCACACAGGAATTATAAACTGATGTTCAGATTTCCATTCTGTAAATGTATGCAAATTAGTGCATGTTCAATTAGACCATGCCTTTTTGCATGTTTAAACATAATAATCAGCACTGTTTTAACCGTATTCACCTGCAGTTTCTTGTCTTAAATCAGACATCATAGAGGCTCATTTCAGTGAAATAACATCTTGATTTCAGATCAACAGAAGTGTGTGACTGACCCGGCGGGCAGAGGAACGCGTGTGTGACATCGGGCTCCTGGTTGTACGTGTTACATGTGTGTGTGTGATCGAGACGAGGGTCTGCTCTCACACACTCGCTGGACGACACGGTTGGAGCCTCCACCTGCACACACACACACACACACACACACACACACGCACACACACACACGCACACGCACACACACACAGACGCACACACGCGCACACACACACGCACACACACACACGCACACGCACACACACACAGACGCACACACGCGCACACACACACGCACACACACACACGCACACGCACACACACACAGACGCACACACGCGCACACACACACGCACACACACACACGCACACGCACACACACACAGACGCACACACGCGCACACACACACGCACACACACACACGCACACGCACACACACACAGACGCACACACGCGCACACACACACGCACACACACACACGCACACGCACACACACACAGACGCACACACGCGCACACACACACGCACACACACACACGCACACGCACACACACACAGACGCACACACGCGCACACACACACGCACACACACACACGCACACGCACACACACACAGACGCACACACGCGCACACACACACGCACACACACACACGCACACGCACACACACACAGACGCACACACGCGCACACACACACGCACACACACACACGCACACGCACACACACACAGACGCACACACGCGCACACACACACGCACACACACACAGACGCACACACACACAGACGCACACACACACGATGAGTGTCACGCCGCGGCTCAGACAAACACACGTGTTCACGGCGCTCTGCGCACCTGTGCTGTGAGTGTGAAGGCGCTCCACAGCGGCATGTTGATGACGTTACTGAAGCCGCTGCAGTAATCTGAGTGACACAGCTGTGTGTACGACGTCTGGAAGAGAACGGCTGGACGGCCGAACGCCAGGTGTGTGACGTCTGCACGAACACACACACGATCAAAAACATCACAGAATCACACGCTCAAGAGATTCATTCATTCATTCTGCCAGCACAATCAATCAATTCCTCACTAAAATATTACATAAAAAGGTGCACTTCTGAAAAGCTGCATTTCATCTCTTCTTTAGCTTACTTCCCAATCTAGGTGGCTAATAAACCCGGCATTGTGCATTTCAACTAGTGTTGGCTCTTTGATGAACTGACTTTAGATAAAAGCATCTGTTGAATGCATAAATCTAAACGTAAAAATGAACAAGAATCAATTACTGAGCAAGTACATAAAAAATCAGTCTCCTTTTACCCCCATTTGACTGCGGTATGCTTATTTAATGATTTGTGACCCTGCAGCACAAAAGCAGTCTTAAGTCGCTGGGGTATATTTGTAGCAATAGCCAACAATACATTGTATGGGTCAAAATTATACATTTTTCTTTTATGCCAAAAATCATTAGGATATGAAGTAAAGATCATGTTCCATGAAGATATTTAGTAAATGTCCTACTGTAAATATATAAAAACTTAATTTTTGATTTTTGAACTTCATTTGAACAACTTTAAAGATGATGTTCTCAATATTTAGATTTTTTTGCACCCTCAGATTCCAGATTTTCAAATATTATCCGATCCTAACAAACCACACTTCAATGGAAAGATTATTTATTCAGCTTTCAGATGATGCATAAATCTCAATTTTGAAAAATTGACACTTAAGACTGGTGCTCCAGGGTCACATCTATAATTTAAGCTGTTAAGTTAGATTTTCTGGGAAATGATGCAACACATCCATAAACAGAAATACAGTTGCATAGAATTTAAACTAGTCATCTGACAAGCTGCTTTTAATATGCATAGTTGTAAAAGGCACTTATTGTTGTCCTGTAGGGCAGTGTTTCCCAACCTTTTTCACACCACTAAGCACTGAAATATAGCAACAAAAAAAGATAGAAATGGGGGGAATTTTTATTTATTTATTTATTTTTTAATAATTAAACACTGCGTCGTCAAAGTTAGTATTCTGGCTTCATATATGATCAGACACTTGCACTAAACATCTTATGAAAATCAAGCTCAAATGGAGTTCTGAGGCAGCGAGTGCATCGCATTACGTTTTCATCAACTTACAGCTCATAACGTTTATTGTTGCTGCATAGGAGCTCAGATTTACCTCCGGTTTAATACATTTGGCCAAAGTCTCTTGATGTAAAAGATGAACCTCTATGCAAACGTACAAAAGTGGCTACAAGGTTACAACTCTAACTCTTCTGCGCTCTTCAAACACACAAAAACATCCGTTCTTTATTTACCCTTGCATTGCAAACAAGCAGAGATCCAGGCGGGTGCAGTTACGAGGTTCAGTCTCAAGCTCTTTGGAATGCTTTGCTTTCGTTAAATATTTGTAAAACCCACAAACAAAATGTAAGTAACGTATTTCAAGTAACAACGATTTTTAAAATGGTAACGCACAGGCAATGATGTTAGCCAACCCGGGCCTTAAATAACTACTGTGTAAGTGACTCATGTAGTTTAGTGTTTCGAACACAGATGGCGACAGAGAGGATGTTCAAATCCACAGTCCTTTAAAAATCGGAGTATTAATAATAATACAGAGAATTTAGATGATTTATTTTTCAAATGCATCATTACTATAAATATTTCAATCCATTCTTTGCATTTGTTGTGAGTTATCACTAAAGGCCTCGCTCTCTCTCTCTCCTCTTTGTTTTGTTTCGTCTTTGTCCGTTTTTTTTAAACATGTCTATATAGTTTATATTAACTTTTATTTATTATTTTAAATAGATACACACATAGATACATGCGTGCCACTTAAAGTTTTAAAGTTGTTTGTGTATATCTATATAGTTTTATTAATTTTTATTTATTAGTTTTATTTTATTTAGTAGAAGATAAACTAAAATACGGCAACTATTTTAAATAAATATTAAACTTTTTAATTTTTATTTAATTTCAGTTAACTTATTTTATGTAAAGTGACAAAAACCTTTTTGTGGTTTTAGTTTTAGTTAGCTATAATAACCCCAATAAATACATATTTTAGGTTATATTGTATTGCATACACACACAAATATTTCCCGCCTGTTTGATCACATGACTGGTCACTGACGAGTGTGAACATGAATTTGAAAGTGAAACAGATCTTAACTGTTCAACAGTCCGTCGGCAGCGGAAGGAAACCTCTGGGAACTTTCTTCAATGTTGTTCTGTGAACAAGAAGAGACTCAATCCACTGACCTGCAGAGAACACGCGTGTGTGTGTGTGTGTGTGTGTGTGTGTGTGTGTG
>NW_015547642.1:360791-364162 GCF_001515605.1 Sinocyclocheilus anshuiensis
CACACACACACACACACACACACACACACACACACACAGATGCTGCATGAATCTGTCACGATTCTCATAAACTAAAACTATTTTAAGAAACCCGGCAGCATTTTCTCACCACAGATGACGTTATACAGCTCGATGTTCTCAAAAACAGGCACTTCTGTCTTAAAATTGAAGCCCGGTCCAAATCCCAGAAAGATCGTCTGCGAGAAAAACACAACAATGAGAAGACGGACTGATGGACAGATTCCTGTACAGATTGATTGACTGATTGATTGATTGATTTACCTGCATGCTGCTGATCTTGTTGTCAAAGCCATGATCTCCAAAGAAGCCGCAGGTAGCAGGAGATCTGCTCTCAAACACATATCAAACATCACTAAAGTCACATCTCACTCTCTCTCTCTCTCTATATATATATATATATATATAACTAGAATAAATTAATGAATTTGTGTCAGATTTGACTAATTTTAGATGTGAATGTGTCTTAAACTATGCCTACAGCGCACACACACTCACTCACGCACGCATGCATGCACGCGCGCGCGCACACACACACGCGCACACACACACACACACGATGCGCAAAACTCCGCATTTGAACAGTCAATAGCAAATACTTAAACTAGTAACAAAGCAGGGCTGCGTGGCGTTGGGGCGGGTGAGACTGGCGCAGCGCTGAGGGTGAACCATGGTTGAGCGATTCCCAAAACTCTGCCTGCACTGTATGTGACGCTGCTGCACACCCCAGCCACAGGAAACACTGCACTCGGACCAAGCGCCCATATCCCAGCTACACACACACACACACACACACACACACAGAGATACACACACACACACACACACACACAGTGATACACACATCGCCACATGCCACTTCCTGTCCATGAGCAAGTGCACGTCTTCGATGCGTCTGTTGTTGGCGTAATGCAGGCGTTTGGGCAGGTGCTGCTTCAGGTATGGCTTGAAGTGCTGATTGGGCATCTTACACTGGAAACGGGTCAAAGGTCAAATGCAGCACCATGTACAAACACAACAGTGAGTCTGTCTGAAGGATGCGATTGATGGACTTACTGTTAAATTAGCTACAATCTCCTTTGGATCATCTGAAACATGAAGAAACAAGGCACTGAAATCAGCTGTGTGAAGGTTTTAGAAGTACACATGTAAGTGAAATGTATGTTTTTAGAGTTTGTGTATATGCAGGGTGTAAACTACTTCATTACCACATTGAAAGGGATAGTTCACCCTAAAACGAAAATGCTGTCATCATTTTTCCATACTGTGACAGTCAATGGCTACCAGCAGCGGTTTGGTTCCCAGCATTCTTCAGAATATTTTCTTTTGTGTTCATCAGAAGAAAGAAACTCATACAGGTTTGGAACAATTTGAGAGTGAGTAAATAATGACAGAATTTTCATTTTTGGGTGAACTATCTCTTTAAGTGAGATAAACGTGTGTACTCACATGGTGAGTTGGCGTTTTTGGGGCCGATTCTTCCAGAGGATCCTGGGATCAGTGTGATAGCATCAACATCCAGTCCGTAAGAGCTCAAATACTCTGTTCGTTCACAATGAGACTCCTCCATTCCTGAACGCATACACACGCACGCACACACACACACACACACAAACACACAAAGACACTGAACATTTGCTGTGAGAAGTCCATTTAAATTAGGGTGTTGGATCTGAGTCTGTTTGAGAGGACTAGAACATCAGAGATCACGTGATGCGTCACGTGTGTGAGTGCAGCCGTACCATGATCGCCCACCAGGATGACGTTCACACAGCGATGGAGGTTCATCTGTTTCAGGCCGTTCATCAGCTGACCGATGATGTTATCGATCTTCCTGAGAGTGTTATCCAGCTGCCACACACACACACGTCATATTTACACTCCTCTAAATGTCTCACGCACTAATCAAAGTCTCTGTGTGTGTGTGGGTTTCACCTCATTGCTCAGCGGACCCAGGATGTGTCCATATGTATCCGGCTGCTCTGAGTGGACAGCATAGACATACGGCCTGGAAAATACAAACCACAAAACTACATGACAACTACACAAAAATACATGATTAATCAGCACATTAAGACAACTGTTTTGTTTTACAAGTTTTTTTAATGTTATGGGTATTCGGCGATCCCCCAGTGGAGCGGTCAGTAGCGATGCAGTTGTGTCCTAAGACTGCCTCCTCCTGGCGGGGAGACCCGTTGCTCCCTTCCCGGGCCTGTAGGCATTCGTCTGGTCTGACCGGCGGTGCTTATACGGCTTTCGTATGTATCCGGCTGCTCTGAGTGGACAGCATAGACATACGGCCTGGAAAATACAAACCACAAAACTACATGACAACTACACAAAAATACATGATTAATCAGCACATTAAGACAACTGTTTTGTTTTACAAGTTTTTTTAATGTTATGGGTATTCGGCGATCCCCCAGTGGAGCGGTCAGTAGCGATGCAGTTGTGTCCTAAGACTGCCTCCTCCTGGCGGGGAGACCCGTTGCTCCCTTCCCGGGCCTGTATGCATTCGTCTGGTCTGACCGGCGGTGCTTATACGGCTTGCGGGGAAGCTGCTTCCGCCTTACACGCTATGGCGTTACTGCAGGTGCACCAGGCTAAGGCACTGAAGGACCTGCACGAGGGCGGTCACGATCCGGAAGTTCTGAAAGAGCTCCGATCCGCCACTGACCTCGCGCTCCGAGCGACAAAGGTCACCGCGAGTTCTCTGGGTCGTGCGATGTCCACGCTTGTGGTCCAGGAGCGCCATCTCTGGCAGGAGCACCATCTCTGGCTGTGTCTGGCCAACATGAGGGATGCCGACAAGGTTCGGTTCCTTAAAGCCCCTGTGTCCCAGACAGGCCTCTTCGAGAGCTTTGCCCAGCAGACCATTTCTGTGGTTCATGGTCGAGGGACGTGCATTCCAGTACAAGCCCGTCTCCCCGTGTCTTCACGAAAGTCGCGGAGGGGGCTCTTGTTCCCCTCAGAGAGCAGGGTGTTCGCATCCTCAACTATCTCGACGATTGGCTTATACTAGCACAGTCTCGGGTTCAGTTGTGCGAGCACAGGGATCTGGTGCTTCGGCACTGGTTTCAGAGGCTCCTGGGGCATATGGCAGCCGCAGCGGCAGTTACGCCGCTGGGGCTGCTTCATATGAGACTGCTCCAGCACTGGCTTCATGGCCAAGTCCTGAGGTGGGTGTGGCAGCGCGGCACTCACCGGGTCCAAGTTATACCGGCCTGTCGCCAAACCTTCACCCCGTGGTCAGATCTTACGTTCCTTCGGGCAGGAGTGCCTCTAGAACGGGTCTCCAGGCATGCTGTGGTTTACACGGATGCCTCCACCACTGGCTGGGGGGGCCACGTGCA
>NW_015547642.1:364257-367325 GCF_001515605.1 Sinocyclocheilus anshuiensis
GGCCGACGAGCTGTCACGAGCTACGCTCCCGGGAGAATGGAGACTCCATCCCCAGACGGTCCAGCTGATTTGGAGACGTTTCGGAGCCACTCAGGTAGACCTGTTTGCCTCTCCAAAAACCTTTCACTGCCAGTTGTTCTACTCCCTGACCGAGGGAACTCTCGGCACTGACGCACTAGCACACAGCTGGCCGCGGGGCCTGAGCAAGTATGCATTTCCCCCAGTGAGCCTTCTCACACAGACGCTGTGCAAGGTCAGGAAGGACGAGGAGCAGGTCCTGCTTGTCGCGCCGTATTGGCCCACTCGTACCTGGTTCCCCGAAATAATGCTCCTCGCGACAGCCCCTCCCTGGCAGATTCCTCTGAGGAAGGATCTACTGACTCAGAGATGGAGCACCCTGTGGCACCCATGTCCAGATCTCTGGAAACTTCATGTCTGGCCCCTAGACGGGACGCAGAGGTTCTAGGTGACCTACCGTCTACGAGACACGCTTATGCCTAGAAGTGGAACCTGTTCGTCGAGTGGTGTTCTTCTCACCGAGAAGACCCCCGGAGATGCCCGATCAGGGTCGTGCTTTCCTTTTTTCAGCAAGGGTTGGAGCGAAGGCTGTCTCCTTCCACCCTTTAAGTCTATGTCGCTAAAAAAGGAGAAAAAAAAACCGATTGCTGCTAACCATGACCCCGTGGAAGGGAAGTCGGTAGGGAAGCATGACCTGGTCATCAGGTTCCTTAGGGGGGTGAGAAAGTTAATTCCTCCCCGACCCCCCTCTATGCCCTCTTGGGACCTGACTCAAATCACTACAGCAGGGCCCATTTGAGCCTTTGCAGTCAGTTGAGCTGAAGTTTCTTTCAATTAAATCTCTGCTCCTGCTTGCACTGGCATCCATCCAGAGGGTAGGGGAGCTGCACACATTTCCGGTTAACAAATCGTGCCTAGAGTTTGGGCCGGCTAACTCCCAGGTAGTCCTGAGGCCCAGGCCCAGCTATGTGCCCAAGGTTCCCACTACTCCCTTCAGGGATCACTGGGATCCCAGTGTTATGGCCCACTGGATAGTGGATGCCATCACCCTGGCTTATCAGGCACAGGTTGTGCCCAGTCCGCTCAGAATGCGAGCTCACTCTACTAGAAGTGTTGCATCCTCCTGGGCGCTGGCTCGTGGTGCATCGCTGACAGATATTTGTAAAGCTGTGAGCTGGGCGACCCCCAACACATTCACTAGATTCTATAGCCTTCGTGTGGAGCCGGTATCCTGCCGAGAGGTTACGTCCTTTCTCCATACCCTCTTGGGACCTGTCTCTGGTGCTTAAAACACTACAGCAGGGCCCATTTGAGCCTTTTGCAGTCAGTTGAGCTAGAGTTTCTTTCAATGAAAACACTGCTCCTGCTTACACTGGCCTCCATCAAGAGGGTAGGGGACCTGCACACATTTTCGGTCGGTGATTCATGCCTAGAGTTTGGGCCGGCTGACTGCCAGGTAATCCTGAGGCCCCGGCCCGGCTATGTGCCCAAGGTTCCCACTACTCCCTTCAGGGATCAGGTGGTGAGCCTGCAAGCGCTGCCCCCGGAGGAGGCAGACCCAGCCCTAGCTTTGCTCTATCCCGTCTGAGCCTTGAGATGCTACGTAGACCGGACACAAAGCTTTAGGACCTCAGACCAGCTCTTTGTCTGTTATGGAGGCCGGCAGAAGGGGAAGGCCGTCTCTAAGCAGAGGATGGCCCACTGGATTGTGGATGCCATCAGGTTTCGAGCACTCTATTAGGAGTATTGCATCCTCCTGGGCGCTGGCTCGTGGCGCCTCGCTGACAGATACTTGTAGAGCTGTGGGCTGGCTGACCCCCACGTTCGCTAGATCCTATAGCCTTCGTGTGGAGCCGGTATCCTCCTGTGTTCTCACCTCAAACAGTTAGAGGCACTGAGAGGCCTCGGTTTAGTGTCGGCTTGCTGGAAACTTCTCCAGAGTGTCCGCACTGTAGACCCTGTCGAGCTCCTCCATCCCCTCAGCAGCCGGACGTGGCGGAACGTCCGGCGCCAGGCCTTCACTCGATGAATCCTCGAGAACCGTTAGAAGGCTGGATTTCATAAGTGAGACCTAAGTGGATCCCATATGTGTAAGGTCCATGCTATAGCCTCAGAGCCCGTGTTTCCCCGGCAGACTTCTGCCATTTCCAAGAGGGTTACAATCACCTCCAATTTTCCATATGCACCTAAACAGATGTTCATATGTGTATTTGCTTCTGAAACCTCCTTCGGGAAGGATGGGGTTTCCGCAGCGTCCCTGTTCCAAGTGGAACGGGTACGTTTTCCCAGTGTTATCCAATCTCACTGAGTGGGTAGTGCTATGACAACAGTGACTGGTCTCCTTGTTGCAAGCTCCGGCCTACACCACAAAGGGGCGCAGGTGGCTTGCACAGGACACTGGAAGGGGCAGCATCCATGGCGCTTTGGTAGGGATCCCAATTCGTCGGTCACTGATGTGACTCGTAGTGACCGACTGAAAGGGAACGTCTCGGTTACATATGTAACCCTCTCTTTTAGGGAAATGCTCTTTTACGTGCTGAGATGCACAGGGGAAACGGCCATTTGTAGCACGACAGGGGGTAGTGCAGCCTGAAGTGCGCAACCCACTCGACACAGGAACGACCACCGCTGAAGTGCCGTCCGCCAACACCAGAAGCTTCCAAGAGCTCGTTGAACTCGTAGCTCACTGAAGACACTTGGATGGAGCAGAACGATGTTGTCGCTCGGCTCCGAAGTGAAAAGCTGGTATGCATTGCAACGGCTGACTTTTTATGCTCACGCTGTGATCAGCGGCAGCTGGATGCAATAACTGCATGCCAATGTGCATTGGCTCATTTAGTTACACTTGAAGTAGATTGGTCTCTCGAAGCGAGATCCCAATTCATCGGTCACCGACGTGACGTCTCCGTTCTCATTTTTCAGAAGGATATCGATTCTTAAATCCTAAGAATCAATTAGTCTAGCCTGTTTTCAGTTAATGGATGGAACATTGAAGGGTACTTCCCATCCAATAAATCGCAATAAGCATTGTGCTTTGGTACTTTTAATAT
>NW_015547642.1:367843-368274 GCF_001515605.1 Sinocyclocheilus anshuiensis
GCAGCAGCTTCAAAAACACTCCAATCAGTGAGGTCAAAACAAGCTTGAAAATCCTGCTCTGCTTCATTAGTAGATATTTTTATAGTCCTTAATACAGGTTTAGCTGATTTCAGTTTCTGCCTGTAGGTCGGTATAAGATGAACCAAACAGTGATCAGAGAGCCCAAAGCTGCCCGTGGGACAGAGTGATATGCATCCTTTATTGTGGTGTAACAGTGATCCAATATATTGCTGTGCGCTTGCGGAGGAATGTAAACACCGACGAGAATGAATGAGCAAAACTTCCGCAGCGAGTAGAAAGGCTTACAGTTAATAAAGAACACTTCTAGATCTGAACAGCACATCTTCTTTAAAATGGTTACATCTGTACACCACCTCTCATTGATGTAAAAGCATGTCCCGCCGCCGCGTGATTTCCCTGTTGATTGTGCG
>NW_015547642.1:368679-369737 GCF_001515605.1 Sinocyclocheilus anshuiensis
GGTGGCGTGTACTGCTTTATAACTAAAGACAGGACAAACTAACAAAAACATAAAAACAACTGCAGAGCACGCCACGGAGGCAGCCATCACCGTCGGCGCCATCTCACATCTACATCTCTGTAGCGACTCGGTCAACAGAAACGGCAGCGCGAGGCGCACGTGAACAGGTCGTCTCCTCCACATTAATACCAGTTTCAGTTCATAATCATGACTAAACACCCGAAGGTAAGTTAAAAGAAATCCGTATCCTGTCTCATGTGATCGCTCAATCAGTGTTTCAGCCGCGCAAAGACGTCAATATAACGGCTTGTAAACAATGTCACGTAATGTCACATTTACTGTACCTCAGAAAAAAACATATTCGGTGACCATAAACTCATTACTCAGATATAAAAATAAACTGTAGAGAGGGGTATTTTGCTTAATATATCCACCATATAACATATTCATTATAATTTTTACTGTTCTTCAATGTTTAATTTATGTTTGAATAAATCCGTCAAGTTTTTATGACAGCCACCATTTAAATGTTTATATTTAAAGGGGTCATATGATGCTGCTAAAAAGAATATTATTTTGTGTATTTGGTGTAATGAAATGTGTTTATGCGGTTTAAGGTTAAAAAAACACATTATTTTCCACATACTGTACATTAAATTTAAAAGTTTAGTGCAGAAGTATCGAATCGGTATCGATATCGACGATACTGCCTTGAAAAATATCGGTATCGTATCGAAAACAAAATAAGGGGTATCGCCCATCCCTACTGAACGACGACAGCGAACAAGAGGGAGAATGTGAGCACTGTGTGCTCAGGCGCAGCCGTTCTCAGCGCCGTCAAAATAAAAGTCCTCGAACACATCGGCCAAGCAGAAAAACTTATCGGCCGATGCTGATATTTGCTGATATATCGGCCTTGGCGATATATCGATCGACCACTACTCTCATGTATATTTTACAGCATTAGTTGAGAGATGTTTTCTTCCTTGAGAAAATTTGGCATGTACTGTACCTGATATATATCCAAAATAATCGATATTGAATCGAATCGAAAGCTT
>NW_015547642.1:370800-371095 GCF_001515605.1 Sinocyclocheilus anshuiensis
TATTGAATCGAATCGAAAGCTTGTGAATGAGAATCGAATCGTGAAATTTGTGTCAAAACCCAGCCCTAATAATTATCATTAGTTTTCACTACAGTAATCGTTAGAGTTTTCACTGTAGTTGTCGTTATAGTAGTCACTATAATTAATGTTAGTTTCCACTATAGTAATCATTACAGTTTTCACTATAGTTATCATTATAGTAATCACTATAGTAATCGTTAAAGTTTTCACTATAGTTATCATTATAGTAATCACTATAGTAATCGTTAAAGTTTTCACGATAGTTATCGTTACA
>NW_015547642.1:371896-374829 GCF_001515605.1 Sinocyclocheilus anshuiensis
AACTGTGACGATTTGTTAATCTAATGAATAACTGATTTGTTAAATCAAATGAAAAATTGTGTGTTTGATTGGTCCAAACGCTACAATAGTTATCGTTATAGTAATCACTATAGTAATCGTTAAAAGTTTTCACGATAGTTATCATTATAGTAATCACTATAGTAATCGTTAAAGTTATCACTATAGTTATCATTATAGTAATCACTATAGTAATCGTTAAAGTTATCACTATAGTTATCATTATAGTAATCACTATAGTAATCGTTAAAGTTATCACTATAGTTATCATTATAGTAATCACTATAGTAATCGTTAAAGTTATCACTATAGTTATCATTATAGTAATCACTATAGTAATCGTTAAAGTTTTCACTATAGTTATCATTATAATAATCACTATAGTAATCGTTATAACTATAGTTATCATTCTTGAAGTGAAGTGAGCATTCCAGTAATGAGTACCCAGGGCTTAACTGTCCCTCATAAGAATGTTTTGTTTTCCCATTAGTAGTCACATGACGCACCTCTCGTCATCAGGCAGGTGCAGCCACTGCAGGGTAGTGAGGATCCTCCGCTCCAGAGGAATCACCCTACAGACAGAGAGACAGACAGACGGGTTCATTCAGCCCCTCACAAACAATGTCACACAGACGTCAGAGCTCTTCTTCACGGGCCACTGGTCCTCACAACTCATGCGAATGAAGCTCTTCAGGGAAGAACATGAACATCGGGACAGTTTGAGCCGCTCTGAATGACCAGTGTGTGTGTGTGTGTGTGTGTGTGTGTGTGAGAAAGGTCTTTGTTTGAATCATGTGTTGTTTGTGTCACGAGTCTCTTGGCGTGACACTCTGAGCTTTGCTCCAAACACTGAATGCTGATTTTAGAAGAAAACCTCCACTCTGCTGAGAAACAGCAGTAGAACATAAACATTTAAGATCTGAAATCAATCAAACGAAGCAGATAAATGAATAATCCTGCTAAGTGTGATTGCGAGCGCTTTATTTGTGACATTCAGCACATTTGGACTGAGATCTCTGCTCACCAGGGCCAGAAGAACGTCCCAGCTTTCACGCCCTGCTTCTCTGCTGTGATCCAAACCTGAGACGACAAACAGACAAAAACGGTCTAAATTATTAAACACGAACCCACTTCAAATTAGACTTTCCATCCAAACCCAAATGGAGCTTGATGATTAGTTTAGTGTTCCCATGTAAAACCTGTACAGAATCTGGACCACAAGTACAGAATCACATTTATGCCGTACGACATTATAAAGCTTATGTAAAGCGTCTCGTCTGTGATTGGCTGAGGGCCATGTGTGTGCGGAGTCATGACTCACGGGCTGCCCGCCCCACCAGCGGTGTTTCAGCTTCTCTCGTCCTTTCAGTCTGAAATTAGCTTTGAACACGGGATCATACATGGAGTTACACACGATCCCGTGAGATTCGGGATACAAACCCTGAGGAGGAACACCAGAAAACACCAACCAGTTCAGTTAAAATCACATCATAAGAGCAAATCAAGTGCTCACATACAAGAATCAGGTGTAAAAACAATTTTCACTCAGAAACCACTAGTAAATTTCACAAAGAAGTGGCAAGTAACACATTCAATTAAATGTGAAATTTTGAAGTAGAAAAACTGAAAGTCCAACAAGACGAGATGCTCGCACACATAATCTTAGAAAATTTCCATACATCAAAATTGGCCTCTAAACAAAAGCATTTCATAAGATTTTTTTTGTTGTAATTTTTTTTAAGCGTATCCACCAAAGTATTCTATTTACAAACATATTTGGTGCGGATATTTAACAGCTTTTTTTGCTGGTATTTTCTTTTCTTTTAAAGCATACTCAAATGTTTGTAAGGTTAAAAATAAAACATTTTTTTATGGTGTACTGTATGGTGAATGTATTTGGTTTGAGCCCACTATATATATATATATATAATTAATTGAATAACAATCACGCTATAAATGGTACACAAATAGTAAAATAGAGTAAAAAATTAAGAAAAAGATTAGAAATTATGTGAATTTCATTAGTTTCTCAGTACTGCAGTACAACTAAAAAATACTGTGATACTTAAAATATTTGTATTTCATTTTGAACTGTCAGAATTTTAAATCCCAATGTTCATAAAAAGGCTCAATTTTGTTTAGGCAAGTTATCATGTTATATATCAATAGTCTAGTTTAAATAATCTTACATTTCTTCTCAACATAACAGCATTTACATATTCATCTTGTGCAAAAATACATTAAAAGCCTTCATTTCAATGTTAACTCTCCAGATACAGTCCGTAGCATGCAGGAATTTGACATGTTGTGCTTCAGATGATCGGATTCATGATTAGAGCAGTGATCTCTCAGTTATATCTGAGTGCGCTGAGTGAATCTGTCTGCTGTGAACTGTGTTTGGTACCGTGGCCAGCGAGTAGAGGTTCGGGAATGTTTTGGACGGGTACATGGGCCTCATATGAGGGGCGCGAGTTCCACACGATCCTATAAAGAAACACATGAAACTGTTTTAACGAGCAGCTGATAAATGAGCAGCCGTTTTAATGACTAGCTGCTCCTGAGACCTCAGTCATGGAAGACGCTGTATTTCGCACTAAATCACTCACTCAACAGTCGCCAGACGCTTACTGATAATGAGTGATGTTCAGGAGCTTCTATCACTGTCGGTCTGAACAGTTAATTTCTTTTCTCGACTGATGACAGAAAGACATGAACATCTTGTAAATCATCAGGAGATTTTTATTCTGTAAGTGAACGAATACTTTAAAGGGGTCATATAATTTTGCTAAAAAGAAAATTATTTGGTGTAATATGTTTATGCGGTTTAAGGTTAAAAAAACACATTATTTTCCACATACTGTACATTATTGTTTCTCCTCTATGCCCCGCCTTTCTGAAACGCGTCGATTTTTACA
>NW_015547642.1:376504-382102 GCF_001515605.1 Sinocyclocheilus anshuiensis
GATATCGTCCTCTTTTGGAAGACCAAACAAAGTAGTTTCGCTTTCACAATGAATCACACAGCGCCTTCACGACATGGCGGCAGCAACAATACTACAGCGAGAATAAAAGTTATGCCTTCTTTCTTTGCATGAACATTTGGGCGGCGTTATGCAAATCTTCCCACATCGTGACGTAGACATGTGGGGGCGTGTTAGAACGAGCCGTTTTAGGTAGGCGTGGCTGACTCTTAACTATTATAAAGAATATCTCTTTGGATTTGAGACTTTAGTCTTTGCAACTTTACAGATCTTCTTTATGCACCAAGAGCTTGTAACACTCCAAAGAGAAAGGAAAAACTGAAATCGCATCATATGACCCCTTTAAGTGTTGTTACAGACTAGAAGAAAGAAAACATCCAAAACACACTTTTAAGTGTACCTGTGGTTTCATTTGCATTACATTAAAGGTGCAGTGAGCGATTTCTGGAAAATGCTGTTGACATTTGAAATCACCAAAACAAACACACCCCCATCTTGATAGCTCCGCCCCCACATTCACAACACAGGCAACGATTAAAGTGCGTCGTGGTACTCTCATGAATGACACGGAAGAGAAGAAATCTTTGAATAAAGTTATTATTTTAGTTTTCTTTGCACACAAAAAGTATTCTCGTAGCTTCATAAAATTACGGTTGAAGCACTGATGTCACATGGACTATTTTAACGATGTCCTTACTACAGTTCTGGGCCTTTAACGTTTCAGTTGCCTTGCTGTCTATGGAGGGTCAGAAAGCTCTCGGATTTCACCAAAAATATCTTAATTTATGTTCTGAAGATGAACGAAGGTCTTACGGGTTTGGAACGAGTAATTAATGACAGAATTTTTATTTTTGGGTGAACACATGTCCGTCTTGTGCATTGACCTCTGTCTCCTCCCCCAGCACGAGTGGACACGCCCCTTGATGCTGTTTGGTGCTCGGTCCGATCCACTTCTCAACAGAATTTTTCTCAAATTGCTTACTGCGCCTTTAAACACGGCGTCTGACCTGACTGAGGTCCAGTGTCAGTGTGTGTGCAGGGAGGGATTCTAGGATTGGTGTGATGCAGAGATGAGATTCTGTACTCAGTTTGTGGATGTTGGGTAAGACGCTCTTCCCTTTTCTCATGTAAGAGGCACGGAAGCCGTCTAGAGACAGGATGATGAGAGGAGGACGGACAAACCTTCAGCAAACACACACGAGAGCAGATTCAGTGCACAAACTCAGTTTGTATGAGACACACGCACACAAGCACGCACACACGCACACAAGCACGCACACACACACGCACACACTTGCGCGCACACTCATGCACACACTCACGAACACACACACACACACACACACACACACACACTCGCGGGCACACACCTACATCAGCATCACTCACCCTACAGGGCATTCTGGGCTCTGAATCTCCTCACAGTCGCCCTCCAGCCAGGAGTTCTCACCTACAACACACACACACACACACACACACACACAAAATCATAATAAACAGTCAGGATGAAATCTAATTATAGCCCAATGTTATTTTTTCCAAAATTCTGTGTTTTCTGTTTTAATTGTTCTGGATTCTGTTTTAACGGTTTAATTAAATTTTTATCATCAAGTGTGACCTGTGTTGAGTGTGTATGTGTGCGTGTGTGACCTGTGTTGAGTGTGTGTGTCCTGTGTTGAGTGCGTGTGTGTGTGTGTCTGACCCTTGCACAGTGGTCTGTAGTTGGTACAGCAGTCTCCTCTCAGCAGACAGTCGTCTGAACAGTGACAGGCGTAATCCTCATTCCTGATCTCACCGCAGCGCTCCCGCGAACACTCGAACCCTCCCGCTACACACAACCAGTGTTAAAGTTTGACTTTTTATTTTTAATTGTTTATTTTAATAGTATATTTTTATGATTTTATTATTAGCTTTTCATCAACTTATTATCCAAGTTTGGGAAACTCTAAGAGAGGTGTATACTTTCAGTGTTTTATGTGTATATTGTCGTGTGTGTGTGTGTGTGTTTTCTCACCTGTCTTGAGGCACTGCTTGTCGAAGTCGGAGCAGCAGCTCAGGTACGTCTTACACAGATTATCACACCTGCAGCTGGGCGGCTCTGCCTCCTTCAGCTCGAAACAACGGCCCTTACAGGAGCCCGAGAAATCTGACAACAACACACAGTTCTTCAGTCTGATGCGATAAACACACACATGAACACACAGACGTGTGGAGGTGGACTGACCTCTGCTCTGTGGAGGAGTTTCTTCCACATCTCCTGACAACTGACCGGCCTGAAACACATACGCCTCACACACAGCCAGCACCAACACACACACCGCCTGAGGAACACACACACACACACACACGCACATGCACGCACACGCACGCACAAACACACACACACAGACACATGCACACACAAACACAACAAAATTACCAAAACTTTAACTGACATTAAAATGAAAATAGAAATAGAAAAACTTTATTAAATGTAAAAAAATTTCGAGCATCTCAATGATTCTAAAACGTTGTACAAATCTCCACCATTCATTTCAACATCTTCATTTTTAATCATTTTAACAATAACTTTTTCTGCTTGTTCTTTCAGTCATCAATAATGAGCTTCACTGTGTTTGAGATGTTACTGCATTTCCAGCAGAAACTCAGGTGACGTTTTACAAACTTTGATTTGAAGAAACACACTTACAGTATTTGACAACTGCACAAAAAGTAACAAGACAAAGATGTGAAATTGAATTAAAAAGCAATGAAGAAATATAAAACTTTAATAGTAGGCGTAGCATAGCAGCTCAGATGTACATTTTAGTCTGGGACTAGGCTGTCTGTGAAACCGAGGAATGCATTATACGAGTAGCTTTAATTATGCCTTGTAATGCACCTTACATTGCATGAATTCATTGTTTTGGCTTATTTACACCAGTAATCGTGGTAGATATGAGCCTCTAACTTCATGCATTTACATGCTATTTGCACGTCTGTTTTAGACGCTGCATTTCATCGTCTCTGATTATCAATTTGAATGCATTAATGCAATGCACTGGACAAAAGCATCTGCCAAATGCATAATACATGAATGAATAATGAAAACAATAACACAATCTAATCAGGGTTAGTGTAGTCTCATTGAGATAATATTATAGATTTGTGTTAGTTTATATACATTCCGTTTTCATTTTAGTAATTTCGTTGTGTTTTTGTCATTTTTATTAGTTTTTTTTAAATGTCCATATAGTTTTTAATGAACTTTATTTCAGTTTGTTATTTTAGTACTTAAACTAAATGAAAATGTGAAATTGACATCTAGCTGAAATTCGATGTGTTTTTTGATGGGTTTAGTGTTACTTGCTAATATAATAACCCTGAATCTAATGGAATTTCATATATTTTTTATTTTAATTATATAAGCTGAATTATAATGAATCGTAATAAAGAACCTAATAAATAGACAGATGCTTTAGTGATTTCAGTGCATTAAAAATGTTATGCTCATTACTCTACATTAAAACACGCTTATTTCTGAAGCTCCGCCTCTGACAGATTTGCATTGTGTTTAATAGTTTTAAATCTCGTGCGGGACAGAGATGTGAACACAGGACAGTTCAATAGTGTGTGCTTGCGAAATCTGACCTGCAAAACGACCCGCACAGGGATTTATTTCAGAATGTATCCACTAACAACTGCGACACTTTCGCGTTCAGCCCGTGTCGTGTCAACGCGCGTTATAACGGCAGTGAGAGTGTGTTTTCATCGCAATCTTACCAGTTTCCCCACGCGCATGATTCCTGAGAGTCCTGCTGACCGATCGCGCGGCTCCGCTACTGCTGCGCGCGCCCGTGCGTATCTGCGCGTGACCGCGGCACGCGACCGCGTCCGCTTAGCTGCGCATGCGCGGAGAATGCGCGGGAGCGGTTAGTCTGAGGCGAGGCGACGCGGTTCTTTAACCGACACGAAAGTCGTGGAAACTGATAGTATTACTCTTTTTACTTAATTTATACATTTAATTAAGCGATCTTTTAAACTGCCAGAACTGAGGCGGTTTAAAGTGAACCAGTTAGTTTGGGGTAAATGACTCCTCAGAGCTGCACTGACATGCCGGGGATTTTCCCAGAAAAGCTCCTCATATATCCAGCAGGTAAGAGAGAGGGAAGAGCTCTAACATGCAGAGGATTTCTTGGAAAACTGTTCTTTCATCTCGTAACGCTGTAATTATGAGATAAGTGTTAACTCTCATCAGGCTGTTCCCGTGCAGGGTTGCCAGGTTTTCACAACAAAACCCGCCCAAGTGCGACTCAGAACGAGCCCAATCGCGTTCGGGGGTGAAATAGGCGTTTTTTTGGTGGGGTTCCCCCGGTAAAATTCGCATTCCAGGGGCTAGATATCACGTCAACCCGCAGTAACTGGTGTTAAAGTAGCCCAATTAAGGGGCGGACCTGGCAACACTGCGCCTGCACACACTGATGATTGACAGGTGAGACTGACAGATGGTTTTGAAGCCGGCAGCCTCTGATTGGACGGTTTCACCCCTCAACATAGACACGCCCACCACCGGATTTCACCTCTATACTACTTACTGTGATACTTTTATGCCTTGTCCAAATACCCACACTTGCAGTCTTTGCACTTGATGACTTGACTACTTATATGACGTATTTCCTGTATTTGGCCCAAGTGTTCAAGTGAGCATGAAGACCACAAGTGTGTGTCGAACTTTTCATTACCTGATGGGACACTTATAGTGTTGTAAAAATGCAAGTGCTTACATAGCTTTATTTTAATTTTAAAGGGGTCATATGATGCTTTTTTAAAGATTTTGTGTATTTGGTGTAACAGAATATGTTGACATGCTTTAATGTTCAAAAAACACATTATTTTTCAAATACTGTACATTATTGTAGGTAGGCTGTGCCGGTTTTCGGTAATGCGATATATCACGGTAATGAATATGCACGATATTGTTATCGTGGGCTCTTCTAAATACCGTGAATAATTATATATTACAAGTTATTCAGAATTTTGAATGCATTTTAAGAATACTTTTCCCATCAACTGGTCAAAATGCACAACACCGCTGTATGCTGCGTGAAAGACGCGTGCGCACTCTGATGTAAATAAACGCGGACGAGAAGCAAATGGCGGAACGTGAGAGACGCTCTGGATGAACGCGCACTTTCACTCTCTGACAGCAGATGGCGCTAAACTGCAGAAATAATAATAATAATAATAATAATTCATTTAAATTAAACCCTGTAAACAAAGCAGCTGCTCTACTTTGTTTCTGAATTGTGTTTAAATGATTTAAACAGCCATTCAGATGCACTTTGCCTTTTTAAGAATTGGGACAGTCTTGTGCACTTACTTCCTGTCGCGCGCACGCGCTCTCAAGTGGCCAAGACCGCAAGTGTGGGTATTTGGACAAGGGGTTAGGGTGCGTTCCAGTCCGTTTTTTTATACCCTCCCTCCGTCTCGTTTACTCGGATGTACGTCACTGATTACGTTGCATGAGTGCCTACTTCTGGCGGAACCCTTGGAATGGGCTGAACTGGAACGTCCTAAGCCCTTGATCACTTAGAATCCGCT
>NW_015547642.1:382280-382494 GCF_001515605.1 Sinocyclocheilus anshuiensis
AATCTGTGTAAAACTTTTAACTTTATACATTTTTCTGTATTGCTTTATTGCATTTAAATGTTCAGTTATTTTTGTTATCAGAAAAAAGTGATTAAACCTGTTATACTGTATTATGACAACACTTTTTTAAACTAAATGTCAATACCGTGATAATACCGTACACCGTGATAAAAGCATGAGCAATTAATCGCAACATGAAAATTTGATACCGGCA
>NW_015547642.1:382967-387255 GCF_001515605.1 Sinocyclocheilus anshuiensis
TGATCACTTAGAATCCGCTATGGAGTTGGTTTATTGTTTACATTTTTTCCCTTATGAATTTGTTTGGTGCAGCATTCTATATGTATATAGGTATGTTTGAGCTGTTATAAATATTAAAAAAATAATTTATATATTATAGAGTTGTTTGGGGTGGGGATAAATTAAACGCGATCTGCGATGACGTCACAATCGTGTTGCATTGTGGTCTATGAAATGGCCTGAAGTGTGCATATGAAGCAGACTCGCTCCCTCGGTCAAAGTCGAGGGTCTGTCCATATAAACTTCCCTGCACTTCAAAATGGCAGCGGGGATTCCCCCGAGGGGATGTGCTTAGGGAAGTTCGCAAGTGCGTGTCTAAAAGTGGAGTGGGACGCAGCCTTAATATGGCTGAATTCGGAAGTGCATACTTGCATTCTACTTTTGCTGCTCAAGAAACATTTCTGATTATTATCAATGCTGAAAACAGTTCTGCTGCACAATATTTTTGTGGAAACTGGGATTTTTCAGGATTCACAGATGAATAGAAAGCTCAAAAGAACAGCATTTATGTGAAATAGAAATCTTTTGTAACATTATAAATGTATTTATACATTTTTTCTTTTTTGTTGTAAATCTATTTTGTGAAACTTTTGAATAGTAGTATATCACAACTGTTTTCAACATTGATAATAATCAGAAATGTTTCTTGAGCAGCAAATCAGCATATTAGATGATTTCTGAAGATCATGTGACACTGAAGACTGGAGTAATGATGCTGAAAATACAGCTGCACATCACAGAAATAAATTACAGTTTAACAGATATTCACATAGAAAACAGCTGTTTTACATTGTAATATTATTTCACAATATTACTGCATTTTTGATCAAATAAATGCAGCCTTGGTAAGCAGAAAAAAACAGTTTCCCACAATGCAGTGTGCTGATTATAAATAATTACAGCAGTTTTACACTAAATTGGATTACAATGACTATCTTTATATAGTTCACACCACAACTGTAATGATAACGACACAGAGAAATTATATCATTTGAGTCACTTTCATGGTTTTTCTTTTTTTTCATTTGCACTCTTAGTTTGACTTGTTACCCATTTGAGGGGCTCTACAAACCATTATGAACTTATCCAGATATGATGCAGAGCATATACTGAACCTTCTGAAGTATTATTTTTTTTATTGATTATATATTTAGTTTGTTTTTATTTGAATTGCCTCTAAGCTAATCTTGTTAATTACTGAGGCCATGTGATGACACTGAGTATGCATGCTATACTACTGTATGAAATGTCGGTCACCGCATGCTGCATACTTTTTAGTATGCAGGTAGTGATTACGGTAAGTACACTAGTAGTCCATGAGAACACAGCCGTTGTGTTGGTCTGAGAAGCGTTCGCATCTGTTGTTGCTGTCTTCAGCACTGCTGCTGTTTGAAGAGCTGAAGGCAGATGAACGTTGACCAGACACCAGACAAATATTTACTCCGGTAAAAGTGCAAACGCAACACATTTCCCGCATGTCAGAACCTGTATGGATCCATATGGTTCCTGTCAGAGCTGGGCCTCCCTCACTCTCTCTGTCTTTCCTATTCAAATTACTTTATATTACATTTTCACCTCAGAAAAACCCAAAATGCCCAGCACTGGATGGGCTTGAAACTACAGGGAAAATGAGCAGTTCTCCAATCGGCTGACCACTCAGTATCCCACTCTGTTTTGACAAACTTTTCAATCTCAGAGGATATTCAAATTTTTATGATTAAAGCACGACTACAATGTCTTCCAACTATGTACAATCTGTCAATATGGTACCCGTCAAATTACAACTCCTACTGTCTGTTACATCAAAATCAACAGGAAAATGAAACGGTTGCCCACATCTTAAATGGATGTTGTTGTTACAAAGGACTGTATGTGTCCAGACACGATCGCCTGGTTGATCTGATTGTAAAGGACTTGAAAACAATACATAAAGACAGTAAGTTTTACCAGCACACTACTGTTGAATTGAAATGGTTTTATGACAACACATCTGACAGTGACTATTTTAAAAACAGTCAAGACTTGGAGAAACTTGTTCATGCCTTTATCACCAGCAGGGTGGACTATTGTAATGGTCTCCTCACCGGCCTTCACAAGAAGAGCATTAGACAGCTGCAGCTCATCCAGAACGCTGCTGCAAGAATTCTGACTAGAACCAGAAAATCTGAGCATATCACACCAGTCCTCAGGTCCTTACACTGGCTTCCAGTTACATTTAGGATTGATTTTAAAGTACTTTTTTTGTGTGAGTGTGAGTGTGTGTGTGACAGAAAAATAGTTGTCATAACATGTAAATAATTGTAAAGAAAAATCTTGATTATAATAACCACACATTTAATAATATTATTAGTAATATTCTTAAAGTAGATATTGATCGTTCAAATCACTTTGCTCTGGTGTCTTTTTAATATGGGATCATATTTAGGTCTACCTATATAAATTCCTCTCTATTTCTCATCTGATCTAATGATATCTATGTTTACTGTGTCTTATTTATGCATTAGATGCTTCATTCAGTCTCTGAGTTCAGTCTCTGATTTTGTTTAGTAACTGAGCTTTTGGTTTGGATGAATCTGAGCACTGTCATTTCTGACTTCTGACCTTTGACCTTGGTGAAGCAGTGATCCAATTATATGACCTCTGACCTTCAGATTTAGTCTGTAGTATTTGATTATATCACATCATGCCAGTACACCAGTAAACAAAGGACTATAGATGAAGTTAACTAAAGAAGTTCACTGCAAAAACGGGTGCTCTGGATAATGTTTCATGAAGGCATTATTAATAAAATTAATGGAAGAATAGAATCTCACTCTATATGACAAGCTCCTTTATCACACCGACCTGAACCTAAACACTTAAACGAGTCTCTAGAATCATCTCATCATTTCTTAATATCAAGAATATCATCGTTTCTCATGATCCAGAGAAGACAAGCGCATCCACATCAGTGCAAAGGTATGTTAACCACCAGTACATGAGCTAAACACTACTCTAAATAATACAGATAAATGCTGCTTCTAATAGATGTGTACACTTAGTGCATGCAAATTTGCCTATTTCTTTTATACTTCTATTAGATCAAATAATGATAGATTTTAATTCAGATGTCACTTTTATCTATTTCTCAGGTGCAACATCTGCCTCAGGAGAAAAAAAAATGTAATTTTTGCTCTCCAAAAGCCTTCACTGGTAATATGCTGTGAATTATTTTATTTCTGTATTTGTTTATCTGCGCTGTATGCTGCATTACCTCACTTTATATCATCAGTACATCAACATGCACTCAGTACAGATTCATGCAGAAAAGAGCTAAAAAAAAGTATTTATGCATTCTGTTAGGAAAGCTACTCATGTCATTACTGTAGTACTTTTCCATTTATTGATCATATATTGTTAGTTCATGTTAGTGGGTCATAGAAGAATCAGGTCAAAGGTCGATGCCAAATACGAGGTATATATTCTGGAAATGTATAAACACCTGCGGATCTACAGGACGCACTTCTTCAAAGATCAGGCAGTAAGTTCTTCACTGATTTCAGTACATATGATAATACAGGTATTCAGATTGAGCCGTTGTCTAATCTTGGTTAAGGTGACTCTAGTTCCTGCTATGGTTATAATGGCTGGTTCCCAACTGAATAAAGTAACCAATCGAGGTTCAGAAACTAGACTGATCCGAATCCTGTTTGATTTCAGATGCACCTTTACACTGGACCACGCCAATATGTCTGCGTAAAACAGATATATTTCTGGATTCCTCATGATATACAAGCTCACACGCTGCGGCTTCTCTCTCTCCCGATAGAAAGGTGTTTTCGTGTTTTTTGTCTTGTGAGTCGCATCTCCGAGCTGCCATCAGAGGGCAGTGTTGATCTTACTGCAGCACTGAGGAATCTGGGAAATAAACCAGTGTCTCTTAACTCAACTGATGAATGTAAGTGTGCAGGCGCAAGAGGGCGCTGGAAGGGTTTGTGTAGAATACAGGTAGAAATGGATGGGTGTTTCCGGTTAGAGAAACGAGAGAGAGGTAGATGTTCCGGTTCAAGGACAATTGGTATGCATGTTGGTATCTGAGGTCAACAACTGAACACAGATAAAGAACAATCAAGTATGTTAATGTTAACAGTATTACAACGGTAGCGAATATATATGGAATATGGACAAGCTTACATTCAGGGGATGGAGATATTGCCATTACACTGATTTTGTCAGGAGAAAAGCTGATCTGAACTCAGATGTGTAAGTT
>NW_015547642.1:387711-388026 GCF_001515605.1 Sinocyclocheilus anshuiensis
ACTGATTTTGTCAGGAGAAAAGCTGATCTGAACACAGATGTGTAAGTTGTGGCATTACTTTACTCTGGTATTACACGGCTTGCCCACCATTATCCCTCTGATCCCCATATATTAAGTATATTGCTATAATTAAAAATCTTATGAACTTATGTGATTTCTTTTGATAAAATACTTAATGAAATATAATCATATATGGGTAACAGAGAAATTATAGCTATGATTAACTTCAAGCTACACATTACAATTAATACAACACTTTTACTTAAAAGTCACTATCAATCACCATTGAGTGTTTGTAATAACTTCTGACTGCGA
>NW_015547642.1:388112-389559 GCF_001515605.1 Sinocyclocheilus anshuiensis
GTGTCATTACTTTACTCTGGCATTACATGGCTTGCTCACCCACATCCCTCTGATCCCGATATAAATGATATTACTATAATTAAAAATCTTATGAACTTATGTGATTTCTTTTGATAAAATACTTAATGAAATATAATCATAAATGGGTAACAGAAATTATAGCTACAATTAGCTTCAAGCTCCACATGACACTTGTAAGAATTACAGAACCTCAGACACTTTGATCTTCTGAGACAGACAATACACACACAGTGCATTAACATACAGACATCTGTTTCCACATCTCACTGAGAGAAAATGCGGGAAAACGTCTCTCACATATGCATCAGTTCCGAAACTCAGATACTTTGATCTCCTGAGAAACAGACAATACAAACTTACACGGGCATCTTGGAGAAACCCCACAGAGTGGTGGTGCAGGAAACGCCTCACATATGCATCAGTTCCTTTTCATCTCCTCCCTCCACTTTATTCACTCAGAATGGTAAATAGTATAATGTTCTATATGAATGCAAATAAGATTTACAGTCATATTTGGTTTCATTTGAATAGTCTCAGGGTGAGTGGTACAATGGTCGTAATCTTACAAAAGTAAACTAAAAGAGTTAAGAGATACTTTGATTACTGTAGAGGGTCATTCCATGCCAATTCCCATTGAGGTGTAAACTAGCCACCCAGATTCCAATTGTTAGTACATGCCTCCATTTGGGGGATGTTTTATCTTGGTTTTGTATTTAAAGGATTGCAGCAAAAGGGTCGGGACGATTCTGTAGCAATAAATTACATTTTTGGAGTAACGAGCGCAACAATGATAACAGATTCTTAAAAGAAGCAAATATAAACACAAAAAGGAAGCTAGTACAGACAAATCAATATATAATGAGCTATATTTCCATTCAAAGGTAAAATATAAGACTTATGACTTCAATCAATCACTCTCAAGAACAAACATGCAGAATTCCAGAACATCAGTAAGTACTAATGAGGGCAAGTCATAATCTCCTCCGGAATGTCTACCAAAGGCATTCTAATATCACATTGCTATATCAGGAGACGAGAAATTTCTGGGGCTTTGTCAGTGTCACAGGCCGTGACAAACGACAAACGACAAACAAAAAAAAATAGCTGCGGTTTCATAACTTAACATTTATTAATTAACATAAAAGAAAACGATAAACATAAAGTGAAAAGACGTATGTGTCCACGGGTTACATTAGTATTACTGTCCAAAGCAAATAAACTCAGACCAAACAAAACCAAACTCAAACAAGAACAACAGAAGCAACAAAACCCCACACACCGCATCCACACACACACACACACACACACACACACAAAACAGCACATTCGCACGCACGCACTCGCGTGCACACACACAGACACACGCACACACACAGACACACGCACACGCACACACACACTCACGCACACACACACGCGCACACAC
>NW_015547642.1:389686-392557 GCF_001515605.1 Sinocyclocheilus anshuiensis
CACACACACACACACACACACACACACACAAAGGTGAGAAACAGGTGGCAGGTTCTGTTGATAAGGCTCCTGGCCACAGCAGGTAAAGCAATATATACATAATTTATTTTTTATGTACCATGCTGTTAATGTTGTGCTTAACATATTTGATAGGAAATGAACAGTTGACCACAGTAAGAGGTTCTGAAAGTGCTGTAATTATTTCTGTGATCACTTTTTTGTTTATAGAAAGTTGTGACAGACCCAAATCATCACTGTTGCACAGTTGCATTTTTCCAGTTGGCAAATATGTTAAAGGGGTCATATGATGCTGCTAAAAAGAACATTATGTCCATATTGTTGATTAGAGGTCTACACGGGTCCAAAAATTCATACCTGAACCCGAAGAGACCCGTAAATGTGCTACACTGAACCGACCCGGACCCGTCTATTATTTTGAAAGTTGGACCCGGGCCTGTGCAGAACGGAGAAATGTCAAAAATGTACTACCCGGAACCCACGCGGACCGTCAATTATTTGAAAGATGGACCCGAACCCGGCCGGGAAGACACAGACCCGACTGGACCCGATCGGCACATATTCCACAGCAAATTGCTATTAACAAGAGCTTTACTTATTTGCTATCATCTCTGTGCTCTCTGAGCCGAGTCTGAGCAAAAATTTTAGATATAACAACAAGATGGTTCATTCATAATATTATTTAAAAAATAATCAATAATAACTCACATCACTCATGAAGGTATCCATTATCACCGTGCGTGTGCATTAACTCTGCCCACCCTGCTTCTGATGACGTCACTCGTGTTTTTTGTTTTTTTTCCACCTTATTTCAAATTACCAACTCGCACTTTTCTCATCCTAATTTTACAAGTTGAAAGTTATAAAACAACACACGCACAGCGCTGACTGACTCTGATAACAGCCGGGTGTTCTCCGAGTCCAGCGATTACTTCCATTTCTGCGCAGTGTGGGAGATGTTAGCGTGTGTCTAATAAGATCGGTCACAGACATGATCCCTGTAGCGTCTTATTAACTCGCTGTCATGTATTGTGCAACACATTTCTTCTCCCTCTTCATATTTCGTCCATATTCTCTGCTACTAAAGAAACTCTTAAGCCTCTTAAAAGTCCTTGTCAGTACTCCTAACAGTTTTGGACCTTAAGAGCTCTTTTAATGGTTAAGATGCTTTCTGAATTACTGTTTTCTTTCATTTTAAGAGGAAGCGCCCACATTTCTAATAATTTTCTTAGGATTTTGTCACTAGGAGCTACTCTGCACTAAGGATTTTCATGAATACGGGCCCTGATCATCTGTTAGTTCATCACCGTGTGTATTTAAGCTCTTCAGTTTGATTTGTTTCTTGTGTGCATGTAGTCGTGCTGTGGATTCTGTTATTTTGGTTTCCTGAGTTTACTTTGCTTTTCTTTTGGTTTAATTAATATGCTTACTTTTGTTTTCTTCGCCTTCATTGGGCTCTAAATGTTACACCATGTGATTTGTTCAGTAAATCTCTTTGTCTCCTGTTTTCTGTTTTTGGTTGTAGGGGAGTGAATCAGAGAATAGAATTAACTTTAACTATCAGCCTGGGATTGTTCAGATATAGATAATCTAGGCTAACATCATTATATATTAGTATATGATAACAATTTGAAATGATAGTTCTTCGTGCTGTTTGGGAATTATTTCAGATTACAGAATTTTAACTTCATGATTTGTATTGGTATATGTGTATGAACTAAACTTCTGAAACAGGATGGGTGTAAGTAACTAAACAACTAAA
Organism: Sinocyclocheilus anshuiensis; assembly: GCF_001515605.1. Lineage (NCBI taxonomy): Eukaryota > Metazoa > Chordata > Actinopteri > Cypriniformes > Cyprinidae > Sinocyclocheilus > Sinocyclocheilus anshuiensis. The sequence goes on from NW_015547642.1 coordinate 391,467, forward strand.
CTAAACTAAACTTCTGAAACAGGATGGGTGTAACTAAACTAAACTAAACTAAACTAAACTTCTGAAACAGGATGGGTGTAACTAAACAACTAAACTAAACTTCTGAAACAGGATGGGTGTAACTAAACTAAACTAAACTTCTGAAAACAGATGGGTGTAACTAAACAACTAAACTAAACTTCAGAAACAGGATGGGTGTAACTAAATGAGAGTAAAACCCTGTGAAAAGACAGTAAATTGTGAAGAGGAACAAACAATCATGCATTAAAAGAACAATTTTGATTCATCAATGCTCAATGAGAGATGTAATTTAAAGGCAATTAATTGCACTGAATTAATTTACTTCATCTGATTTAATGATTTATTTCTTTTTCATCTTGTAACAGCTGGTTAGTGCGACATGCAACCTGCAGCGCTGAGAAATCTGGGAAATCAGCCAAAGACTCTTACATTCACTGAATGTAAGAATCAGGGTTGATCAGTTATGAGGAAACACAAACTCATCAGTGTTGGTGTGTGAAGGGTTTCTCTTTCACTTTCTCTCGAGTGTCACTGTAGCATTACTCTGGAATCACTGGAAAAATCATTATTGTACCTTAAATCAGGCACTCAGACTACAGTGTGATATGAAACCCTAAACTGTACGTTCTTGTCCTTATAAAGCAACAATCAGTCTGCAGTTTGTGAGTCAGAACTGAACGGTTTCCAAAACAAAATCTCTATCAGCATTAATCAAATATGTTCAGAGGAACAGTGTCACGCAAGAGTTTCATTTTACAGTAAACAGAAACACACCTCATACCTGCAGCATCTCGAGAAACACATACAGTAAAACTGATTGAGATTTACTTATGTAGATTAACATTAAGAAATGATTCATGAAAGTAAGAAATGTGTTTTAAATGTATGCCACAATAAATGCAGTATGCAGATAACGTTCTTTGTCTTGGTTTCCAGTACAAATATCTAAACATCCTTAAATCAAGATTTATTTACTGGAGAAGCAAAAACGTCACAGGTTACGTATGTAACCATGGTTCCTCGAGGGAACGAGACGCTGCGTCGGAAAACGCTAGGGGAACGCCTTCAGC
>NW_015547642.1:393003-401156 GCF_001515605.1 Sinocyclocheilus anshuiensis
TGATTACACATATGATTCAGAGCTTGGTATCGCTGAAGGCGTTCCCCTAGCGTTTTCCGACGCAGCTCGAGTTCCCGAAGGGGAACAATAATGAAGTGATGCTTAAAACTAGAAAAAAATGCTATTGGAGTTAGAAAACTCATCTTGTTAGTAGATTCAACACATGATACATTTTCTTGTTTAATTCAGTATAATTTCTTCATATTTCTTAGTTATCAGATGACACTTTTCAGTGATGATCTGAATTGATGATAAAGTCATTTAAGGATGTTTATAGAATTATACATTTATCATCCTCAGATTTGTACCAGTGTGTGTGTGTGTGTGTGTGTGTGTGTGTGTGTGTGAGAGAGAGTGTGTGTGTGTGAGAGAGTGTGTGTGTGTGTCAGGACACATCAGGACACTGTATGAGTTAGTGTCGGTGTGTCGCGTGTAAGTTTCACTTCATAGGAAACAGAAACTTTCAGCATATCTGTGGCCTCTTGAGAAACACAAGATCACAAATATAGAAGCATACAGAAAAACTGTTGATTTATTGGCATGTATGACATTTATGACATTATGACATATTTATGACATTAATGACTGCAATGTATTTTATGAACAGTTTTAGTTTGGAACCAGCTAACAGGGAACAATCTTTAGCTTTAGATTCTTTCAAAGTTATGAACAAACGTTATCTGTTCTTTAATAACGTTCTCAAAACGTTAGCACAAAAACATTATTTATAAATTGTTCATGGAACGTTGTCTCTGAAATTGTTACATTCATCAAATGTTTCTTTTTAAATGTTAATACTTGTTTCAGAGAACATTCAAAAGTAACATTTCTCTAATACTTGCAATATGATCAAATAGAGAGAACACTCACACAGCCAAGAAAAAACCTTTAGAGTATGTATGTTTGGAAATGCGATGTCATGGGTTTGCATTGCTTGTGAAATCAGAAGGAAGTGGTTTGATGGTTCTGGCTCTAGGTATTGTTCTGTACCTGAAGAAGGCACATGTTAATCAATAAGCCCAGCTTTATTATGAGTCATGATTCGCTTCGGCGTCACCTAAAGGGTTGGTCTAACCAGACTATAAATGAGCAATCATTTACCAGCTTTACATTCTTCATGATCCTTCCAACCGACTTCTTCAAGAAAAGCAGCTTTTATTACAATTACAAAACAGGTCCTGGGGCAGGAGTTGATCTGACAGACAGGTCTATTGTTCTGAGAGTAACTGTAGGCCGGCATACAGATCTCTGCATCATACAGAAAGTACTGTGTAGTGTCTGGTTGACTCCTGCTCCAGGAACTACTCAAAAAAAAACAAAGCATGGTGAGTAATTCTGCTCTGACTGAGTTATAGTTACAGTGTTTATGGCTTTCTGCTCATGTCTCATTGTTCTGATTATAGAGCTCTTCACCTAAAGACTCTCGCGTTATTCTACCAAGCGCTGAACACATTTATTTGTAAGTACATTTAAGCTGATGTGCATCTTCACTGCTGTAGATGCTGCTTGCTCAAATTATGTTTTAAAGCAGTGATTCTTAACATTTTTTATGAGGGGAAAATTAATGCAGCGCATGTGTAATAATTCTGTTCGTTATGTATAGTTTTACTGGATCAGGAAGAGTAATATGAAATATAGACTGCATTTTTTTTTACAGCTGTATACTTTAAAAAATATTGTATGATTGTTGTATTTATCAAGGTGACAAATAGTGATGAGTGTCCATGTTTAGAAATAATAATAATAATAAATCAAATCTTATTGTGTATGACAAGATGTTACAAATTATTAACTGATTTCTTCTGAATCGTCTTTCCGATTTGTCTTATATGATTTAGATTTACTTAATTTAGTTAATTTCTATAGTGCTTTATACAGTACAGATTGAGTCAAAGCAGCTTGACAGAGAGAAAATAGTGAGTCAATAATTCAAACAAAATTCAATTCTTCTGTAAAGCAGCTCTAAAAAGAGTAAGCAGTCAATATTCAGCTGAAATCAGATCATCGTTGATTCAGTTCAGTTTAATAACTGTGAAGTTCAATTCAGATCTTCAAAATAATATAAATATAATGCTTTCGCATTATACTGAAGAAAATATGATTAAAAACAAAGACTCGGTGATATATTAACATGTAAACGAGCAAAAAAGTCAACTAAAAATTAACATTTATATAACAAAAAAAAAGAATGTTTTTTTTTAAATGAACTTTTCCTTTATTATTTCCAGAAAAAACTCCAAAGATCCTCCTGATTTTCGAAATTACAAAGTAGTTATATTTAATAGGTAAGTTCACATATAGACACATTTTGTAAGTGTGAGAAAGTATGTAAAACATTGTTTTTACAGGCAACTTTTCTTTTTTTTTCTTTTTTTTTACGTTTGATTGTCTTCTTAAAGGATTTGTTCTCTTCGAGAATGAAAATGTTGTCCTCATTTACCTCCACTTGTTCCAAACCTGTACGAGTTTCTTTCTTCTGTTGAACACAAAAGAAGATATTTTGAAAAATGTTGGTATCCGAACAGTTGATGGTCACCATTGACTTCCATTGTATTTTTTTTTCCTACTATAGAAGTCAATGGTGACTATCAACTGTTCGGATACCAACATTTTTCAAAATATCATCTGTTCAACATATATAATATATAATATTAAAATACAAGGTAAATTGTTAAGAGAATGATGTGATGTGTGTGTGTGTGTATATATATATATTGCTGTTTATTATTTTGTACATTATTTTCTCCTTTTTAATAGGTCTCTTTCAAGAACTGAATCGTGTGAGGAGATGGATGAAGATTTTATTCTAAAAATTACTGATTCGGGAATCTTTTATAAAGACTACTCTAATAAAATAAAATCCTTGGAATATTTAATTTATAAAACCAATGATCCATACCACGATATTAAGAATTACAAATATATTAGTCTCAAAAAGGAAAAGAGTGCCATTTTTAATCGTTTTTTTAATGATCTTGATAAAGAAACTAAGAAAATGTTGAAATTGAAAAAGCAGATTGCCTTTATATGTTTTAGAAAAAAAGATGGATCGTTTGACATGAATAGATGGAAGGTTTATAAAAAATCAGATTTACTAGAAGAAGAGCATACTGAAGATAAAATATTCAAGCTACTGCTAAAAATTTGTCTTGAAGATGAGTGTTGTTATTCAGAAATATGTATATTTACTACAAATAGCCCATGTTTGGCAAGACCCAACCGTGTGCCTTGCATGATTCAGGCAGTTGTTATAGCAGTGATGTTATATAAAAAGCATGGCATAAAAACAACTATTGCATATCTTGAACCTTGGGGTTTCAGTGGTTCGTATGAAAACCTTTTGCCTGAATGTTCTATTAAAGATTGCATTTATAATTTTGAGTCCCAAATGCTGGGAAGCAAAGATATAATTAATAACTCACTAAAAGCACCAACTAATACAATAGAAATTGACATGGAATTAATAAGCTCGATTTACAAACCATTTATTCCAGAATTAGAAAATCAAACATTTTCAATGAAAGATACTAAAAAAACTGAGACCAAAATACCACGACCAAAACTTCATCTTGCACAATTTTGTTCAAAAATATCCGAACCTGAAATCAAAGAAAATTTAATTAAAAGCTTAAATAAAATAAAATCGGATTTATTTAAAAAAGAAGATTTAGTCAAAACTTTTAGTGATTTCAAAAAACATGGTTTGGAAATGTTTGAGAAATGCATGAAAAATATATACGATCTTTTAATCGAAATTAACTATGCAAATATTTACGAAGAAATCCACGAATATCTGAAAAACGTTTTCTTTCCTTGGTGGGCTAGAAAAGTGGAAGATGCATTCAACAAGTTCTTAAAAAAGCAAACCAGTTGCTGTCTACAAGAAAGAGCTGTTTGTCATTCCCTTAGAGGCATAAAAGAAACGGAACATTTTCTCGATATTGGTTATATGTGATTCTCTAAAATTAGAATGTTTAGAATAAAATTTGAATATTTTGTAATCTGTTATATTTTGTAATTGTAAACATTTAAATAAACATGCAAATTTGGCTCCTCTGTTGTTGTTGTTGTTGTGCAGTATTTTTGTCGTTTATGATGGCTTGTGTGTGAGAATGAGTGCTCATGAAAATGTTTTGTTTATGCTGTTATAAAATAATTTTTTTCTAGCAAAACACTGTTTTACTTTCCCAGCTTGCTCAGACGCTTGGTATTGCTCATCCGCCATCAGCCAATCAGTGCTGACATGATTTCGTTTTCCTGCATCATCTCCAGTTTTATTATTCAAATGACATTTTCATCTCTGGTGAGTTTGGCTCAATAATGCCACTTAAAATGAAAATCAGTGAGACAATGAAGGGAATCCACTTCAGTGCATATGAAATATTCTTTGAAATGCCCATGCTTCCATATTGCACTCTTTTGAAATGTATATTTACATATGATGTTATAAGTTCTGACCACGTTTTTCCAGGTGGAGTTGCTTTGATGTTTTTCATTTTTGAATGCAGGCATGCACAGTTTGCTTGAGTCACAAATAAAAGTAGTTATAATAGTAAGAATATAACTGCATGCAACAATTAAGTGGCCCAGCACTACAAATGATGAGCAAGCAAGGCAGTGAGTATCAGACCAACTGCAAAAATGAGTAACTAAGGACATTTTAAGATGATTTTAGTCCAAATGGCTAAAAAAAATCATAAATACAAACACTAGTGATATGATTGAATGGTTTATTACTTCTGACCAATAGGTGGCGCTGTTACCAAATTGATGTGCTGAGGTGAGTGTGAGGCACAAAATCCATAACTTTTTGCTGGCATGGTCTGAAGATGTGAGTCAAATTTGATGAAAATCAGACCATTGATCTAGGATGAGTCTGGAAAAAGTATGTTTTCTAGATCATTCAAAATTGCGAAAAAAAAAAATGTGTTTCTAGCCCTTAAGGTTCAGAAGTTATTAGCATAAACACAAGTGCAAATTTGAGCTGTTGGTGGCGCTAGAGGGTTTGAGTTAGAGACCTCAAACTGACGGTGGTTAATGTCGAGACTGTCCTCTATCAGTGTGCCAAATTTCATAACTTTCCCGCAAGCGGTTCTATGGGCTTCCATAGACTCCTTAACAGAAGAAGAAAATGAACAGATACGCTCCTTTGGTGATTGGCCTCTAATAATTAAAATGAGCAATAATAAATAGACAGACAAACAGACACAAACTTCCGTCTGCTTGTTTCTTTAGTAAGGCAGGCAGCTAATCACAGTCTCATGATTGTGTGGTGGTGTGGTAGTATTTCCCCTGAATGCCTAAGTATTTTGTAGACTATAATATTCTGTCAGAAAATGCAGATCCGTCGGGGTGTTTTTGATGTTCGTGAGGACACAACCTCACTTCCTGCGGTGGCCATGATTTCCTGCAACAGGAAGAAGGCTTGTGTTCAGATTGATTATAGATTGATTGTAAACATCATTGATCTGAGTTTATACTCTTCAGTTTATGAGCAAAACATTATTTTCAAATAAAGCTTTTTCACTCAAAAACTGAGTATAAATTCAGATCCAAAAACACAAAACCTGTGCTAAATGAAATCTTGTGAAAGGATTGAGTCCAAGATTTGTTGATAATAAACCATAACTGGAAGTTTATAAGCAGTTTTTTTGTATGTCGGTCTTTTTTTTTTTTTATCTGTGTTCTTGTCCTCTCAGAATCTCTCTTTGAGGCTGCATTCGCTCCGTTTGCACAGGATCCATTCACTTCATCTGACCTGACAGCCGGTGAGTGTGTGAGTTACTCTTAATATAATTTAATTTGTATTATTATGTACAAGACTAATTTGATCTGCAGTGTGGGATCATGAGTTGTGTTGTGTGTGTACAGGTTTGATTAGAATAGTCCTCAGAAGTTGGTTAAGTCTGACGAATCCACCTTTTGGGGACATTCTCATTTGATTTAAAAAGATTTTTGAATGCAGAACGTTTTCTGTTAGGGTTAGTGTTAGATTATATATATTTATATTATGTTATATTATATTACATCATGTTTATAACTAGCTGTACAGTATAAATATCTATGGAAGGTGCCCGAGTGTGTGTGTGTGTGAGAGAGAGAGAGAGAGCATTACAACACCACTGTAATACAAAGGTGTCCAAATCCTGCATCTCTTTATAGTATTTAAACTCCACCGAGATCCTAGACTTAATAAATGCCTTAAACAACAGTACACCATCTTGGCCATGTATATTTTTAATCCTGTTTTTTCTTGAAATATACATGGCCATTTTTGCCTGGCCGACCATAAAGATAATCAACTGCCATTTAAGTCTTTGATTGCGGTTGTATCCTGCCCCATAAATGAAAGCCTTAGGGGTGAAACTTTCCTTAAAACCTAAAAACAATTGTTTTTAATACAAAAAGTGATTTGAGCCTAACACATTCGAGAAAACAATGTTTAATAATACAAAAAGTGATTTGAGCCTAACACATTCGAGAAAACAATAAAAAATTGTTTCTCTTAACCCACAAAAAACACAACCTTCATTAACATTGGAATTAATAATCGAAACAAAAGCATTAACAGCAACAACCCCCTTCAGGATTCTCCATTGTAGATCTCCTGATTTTTTCATCAATGGTGGTTTTGGAGAGGCCATCAATACCTGGTGCTTTACCAGTCTTCATATCTTTCAAAGCATTTAAAAGCTCCTGCTCCATAAGAGGCTTCTCAAGTTTTACTACAGAGTCCTGAGTAATCTTTGTCAAACTATCATAAAACTTGGCAGATAACTCCTCATTCTCTTTATATTCACTACTATATAACTCAGCATAGAATTGTACAGCCCTTTTCCTAATACTTGTGGGCTCTTTCAATTCCTGCCCATTCTCTGTTCGAATAGAGTGAATAAATCGACTCTGCCCATTTTTCCGCTCTAAGCCAAAAAAAAACCTTGATGGGGCATCCATTTGTGTTTCACGTATTACACGACTTGAAGCAGTATGAGGTTCCAAATGGTTCCTATCAAGAGCATCATTTTCCGTGCAGTTAAGATCCCCCCCCCCACAAAAAGATAATCATCTGGATTACAATTTTGTAAAAAAAACACTGACATTTTTAAAGAAGGCAATTCTTTCAGTACTGTTTGTAGGAGCATATAGATTTTAAAAAACCAAATTACATTTTTCAAATTTTGCTTGTAAAACTAATAACCTACCAGGTACCATTTGCTTTATTTCACATGAAATTGGCAAACAACTTTTTGCAAAAAGAATGGCAACTCCGCCTTTTACGGAACTCAAATGTGAGAGGTACACTTCCCCTTTCCATTCTTTCCTCCAGTCAATTTCATTCAAACAATCACTGTGTGTTTCCTGTATAAATGTTACATCAATATTTTTCTAAGTATTTAACTCAAATAATAGTGCTCTTTTTTGAATATCTCTGGCACCATTCAAATTAAGGGTGCCCACTTTTATTGCACTCATTTGATTACATAGTTTTAAACAACATATAAAAGCACACAGTAAATTAAGAAAAAGAAACCTATGTAGTTTCAAATCCATCTTCATTCTTTAAACCCAACTTCACTTTAGAAACAAATTTCTTCAGTCTATATATCTCCTGTACCGTGAATTGTTCTTCACCTTCTCTGCTCATCAACATCACGACTGATTCAATGAATGCTTTTCGGTCTTGAAAATAATCTACAACCTGGACATTCTTCATATTCTTTATCTTTTGTAAGAAACTTCTCACTTTTGCAAAAGAATAGCTTTGTTGACCCCTCTCATTGTTATCATCTACAGCTTCACTATCAGAGTCATCCATTGTACTATGTTCAGTCTCATCACTCTTGCCAGCTTGGTTATCCATCACCATTTCATCACTTTTTTTTCTTATGGATTTCCTAACACGTTTTCTCTTACTGGAAGGAGCTTTAAACAAAGCCTCATCCTTTTCAAACTCAGTATTTTTATTCTCCTCAGCCAAAATACATTCAGCTACAGCTATAACAGTATCAGCAGTCACATTAGTTTCACTTTTATCCTCATTTTCTATAACTCCTGAAACAACCTCCATATCCTCACCCTCAACCCTTCTAACATTAACACTCTTACTATTTTCACCATCCCCACTCTGCTTTCGCACATTCATCGTAACATTA
>NW_015547643.1:0-787 GCF_001515605.1 Sinocyclocheilus anshuiensis
GCAGCCATTTTTTTGCTGCGGCGCCCGGGGAGCAGTTGGGGGTTACAATACCTGCCGGTACGAGACGCGAACCCGCAACCTTTGGGTTACTAACCATTAGGCCACGACTTCCCCATAAAAAAAACCTTGTTTCATACCAGAAGTAACCTTCTCTGTCTTGTCTGTCTGTGTGTTGTCAGTTTCCTCTTTGCTCCGCGATGTATTTTTCACTGTGTGAGAACACGGTGTGTACTGTGAGAGCAGCATGGCTTGTAGGACATAGCAACAGTATCTAAGGAGGGCGGGGTTTTGCGAAGGGTCAATTGATTGCTGTGATCAAAGCTGAATTTTCTGTCTCATTACTCCAGTGTTTAGTGTCACATGATCCTTCAGAAATCATTCTAATATGCTATTTTTTTGGCAAAGAAACACTTCTGATAAATATTGAAATGAAAAAAAAAATGGCTCTACTGTTTTATATTTTTGTGTAAACCGTTTTAACAGTGTAGAGTTTATTTATGTTTAAGGCTTCATTGTTTTATAGACCCCAAACCTCTGAATGGTAGTGTACAGTAAATTTTTAAAAGGAAATTCATATTTTTATTCAGCAAGGATGCATCAAATTAATCAAAAGTGAGTGTAGACTTCTTTTGCAAATAAATAAAGAAATTTATATTCAACAAATAATTCTCTCTCTCTCTCTCTCTCTCTCTATATATATATATACACACACACATACATGCACACACACACATACACGCACACACACACTCAAACACACACTCTAACACACACTCAAACACACATA
>NW_015547643.1:4666-8562 GCF_001515605.1 Sinocyclocheilus anshuiensis
TCCACTCGTTTAAACATTCTAATATATATATAATTTCTGCGCATCAGGGAGCCGCTCTCAGTATGCGGAATATTTAAATCTCTTTTGAATGAGCGTTCGCGCTTTTCACTTTCACTTTCGATTTCGCAATCACACGCACTTTGTGTAAAGGGAGCACATCTTACAAGATCAGATATTTGTCAATGAGTTCAGGATCTGTTGAGCAGCAAATACTCCAGCAGGCTCTTGTCAGTCATCTCTCCTTATTCTCGACCTGAGATCAGTCAAATCTGACTCGGGCAGCTCTTCTTAGATGCAGGGATGCAGGGTTGCCAAGTCCGCGTTTTTTTCCACAGAATTGGGATACTTTTAAACTGTTGCCATGGGTTGATTTTCCCAAGTTGGTTAAAGGTTTAAAATATTGCATAAATGAGATTTAAACGAAATGCTTGTATTGAAACATTTTGCATTCTACCTATGATAAAACTTCCATGGACTTTTACATGAACTGTTCCCTCCTGGTGGAATGACCTGCCAATCCAAGCAGCCAAGAGTCCTTAATCATTTTCAAGAAACAGCTGAAAACACATCTCTTTCATTTTCATCTGACCCTCTAACTCTAGCACTCCCTATTATAATGCTAATTCTAATTTTATCTGCTTGTTTTTTTTATTAAAGAAATTTGACCCTCTAACATTTGGGCTCTATTTCTATTCTAACTACTTGTTTTATTTAAAAAGAAAAAAAGAGCCTTTAACACTAGCATTCTCTATTCTTTCTCCGTTCTTTCTACTTATTTTCTTTTTATTTATTATAAATAATGACCTTCTAACACAAGCATTATCTATTCTTTTTCTGTTCTATTGACTTGTTTTATTTTTATTTAAAAATTACCCTCTAACACTAGCATTCCCTATTCTTTTTATTTATTATAAAAACAAAACAAGCAAACAAACACAAAAAAAACTTGCTACGTATACTTTTAAGCGACTATGTCAGCAGTAACCAGACCACTACTGACCAAATGTAAATGTTTATAATAACCATTTCACCCCAAGTAAAAATCTAGGTGAATATTGATGTGAAGGTTCTAGGTGAAAATGTAAGTGCATCACTAACCCAGACCAGACCAAGGCATAGGGCAGGAGGACGTAATGTTTGCAGCTCAAGAATGCATTAAGTCCATGTTGAGCAATGGTCAGCTTTTATTCAGTACAAAGATTGTGGATTCAACTTTGTGACAGACTGTGAAAGCCTTCATGAAGACAAATATAAAAAGCATGTTATGTGATTAAGGTCAAATGAAGGGCAGTTTAGTGTATCTCATGACAGCTGTGTTAATGCAGCCATACAGAGAAGCCCAGTGATTTAACAGGGTTTGATTGACCTCTGAAGAATAAATGACCACTGCTCCAAACACATGCCATGTTTGGAAGGCAGGTCTGATCAGCTGACAGTTGGTCAATCAATCACTAAATCTTACATGAGTGTTAGCATGTGTTTAACTGAGAATCTCAAAGTGAAGCAAAAACATTAAAACATCATGATGTATAAATGCTTGAATACTATTTTGTTTATTATTACAGTAAAGGCAATTAGATTTTTTTGTAGATTATATTACATTATTTCTTTAATTTTGTTTTTCTTTATTATTTCTCTTGATTTTGCTGTGAAATATAACAGGACATGCTTTTGTCACATTCACTCATATATGCACAGGGTCATCAAATTTCTAAGGCTTTCAAACACTACTGGCTTCGGCATGTGATATCATTGTCCCAGCTCAGTTGCAGTTTGGGTGCCTGCAAAGTGCAAACCAGTTTCAGTAATTAATATTTCATGCTCATGGCCAGTGTTGCTGTGATCCTGTCTACCTAAGATACAGCAGAGTCAGGCCACCATTGGCTAGTTGTTGGCTTCATCATATTAATATATAAAAGCAGATGCTTCATCTTTACACTCTCATTCTACTTCACTTTCAATGCACATCATAGACCTAAATGACATCGAAGATGACAAATAATACCAAACCAGGGCTATTAGTAAGTTTAAAGGGGTCATATGATGCAATTTCAAGTTTTCCTTTCTCTTTGGAGTGTTACTAGCTGTTTGTGAATAGATAAGATCTCTAAAGTTGCAAACCCAAAGAGATATTCTTTATAAAAGTGAAGACTCGTCCACGATGCCGGTTTTCTGACAAATAATTCTGACTCGCAGCCTGTAAGTACGTTTTCATATTTAAAGAATTTGCCACTGAAGATTCAAACGCGAGTTTTGAGCAGTGCTTGTTGTTTGTCGTTTCTCCGGTCACAAATGCAGTCATGGTTTTATGTTTACGCTGCGCGATGCAACACATCGCATAAAAAGACAGTATAAGTCATTATAATCAGTAATTATGTCCCTACTGGATGCTACAAATGCCTCGTTTGTAATGGGTTTTATTGGTTTTGTCTCGTCGCACGGCATCACAGTATGGTAAGGGGAATAACATTTCCGTCACACGCTTGAGGTATTGGTCCAATCACAACGCACTGAATAGCTGGCCAATCAGAGCATACCTCGCTTTTCAAAACGATGAGCTTTGTAAAAATCGATGCGTTTCAGAAAGGCGGGGCATAGAGGAGAAACAATAATGTACAGTATGTGGAAAATAATGTTTTTTTAACCTTAAACCGCATAAACACATTTCATTACACCAAATACACCAAATAATGTTATTTTTTAGCAACGCCATATGACCCCTTTAAAGGGAAAGACCAAGAATAAATAATAGGGCTGTGAATCTTTGGGTAGTCAGCGAATCGATTAGATTCACGATTCATAGGTTTTCGATTCAATTCAAGAACGATTTTTGCAAATTCAGAACGATTCGATTCGATTCACAATTAAATTAGATTCGATTCGATTAACGATTCGATTGTGCATTCTTTAAGTGCATTCACAGGATTATTTAAATGTTTCCCCTAAATTCTTTAAATGCTTAGTCAGGGGGCAAATTACACAGCAGCATTTATGGTTAGAGAACCATAGGTTACAGAAAGAAAAAAAAACACTTTTGTCCATTGTTAGATGTTAGTTTAATGATGCTATGGCATGACATGGCATATGTAGAAATTTATGTAAGCCAAGATTTTAAAAAAGAGCTTTAAAAGTATTATGTATAGGCTAACATTTTGTCACACATATTATGTAGCCATAATTTCAGAAGTGACAGAAATGTCAATTACAATAATTTTATGCATGTATGTTTTATTATGATATATATATTTTTTTTTACAAGGAATTATTTTCTTATTTCTTACTTTGAATTTGTTATAAGAAATCAAATACACTGCTGGAATAATCAATCATTTGTAATCTATAATTTTTTCCTAATGGCAATTTTATGATCGTTTTATATACTATACTACAAACAATTATTTCAATTTTAGAAAATCTTCAAGGTAGAAAATATACTTTATCGTTTCTGTACTGTACTAAATTATATATCAATTAGCACTGCATCATTCATGAATTTTATTTATTTATTGTGTTTATTGTCTTAACGTTTCAGTTCATTCTGCTTTTTATTCAGCTTAGCTGCAGATATAGCCTGGCACGTCTTAAGTTCTATGAGCGCGAGATCACTTCTCTTTCAGTGCGAAAACTTCTTTATCTTATTTTCATAAAATAAAATGCTATAGTATTTAACTTTTCCACTTCATCAACGAATGATGATTTTGAAAGAAAAAGCGCCCGATGTCTGTTTGCTATAGCAACGAACGCTACTTTCACGCATCTGATAAACCTCGCGCTCTTATTTCAAGGTTGTGGTTAATGCTGTGGTTATTTTAACAGTTTCCTTCGTACATTCGGTTCAACGACATTGTTAAAACACATTTATCATTCAATGGAACTGTGCGTATGCTTTAGACACT
>NW_015547643.1:8761-15055 GCF_001515605.1 Sinocyclocheilus anshuiensis
TTACATTTTTGCTCCGTCCATGCAATAAATGCGCAGCCTTCGACTGCTCAGGTAATGTCGTCGGTATGACCGAGAGTATGGGATCATATTCCTGCCAAATGTATTGCAGTGACGGATAAAAAAATAACAAGCGTGAAACCAAAATTTAAAAACGCAAGTAAAATTATATTGCACAAAATTTTAAAATGAAAGCAAAGTTTTCAGAATAACAAACAATGGTCACGGATAAAAAAATAAGTGTAAATCAAAAATTTTATAAAGCATTAAAAAAAATAATAAGCACGAATTAAAACTTTAAACACATTTAAAATCATATTCCACAAAACCGAAATATTAATGCAAAATTATCCGAATTGCAAAGTTTTCAGAATAGCAAACAATGGTCACAGATCAAAAAATAATACGTGTAAATAAAAAATTTAATAACGCATTTGAAAAAATAATAAGCACGAATCAAAACTTTAAACACATTTAAAATCATATTGCACAACACTGAAATATTAATTCAAAATTATCCGAATTGCACACAAAATCATGTTGTCCTTGGTTATATTTCTGTTTTTTGTGCTCTCAGACATTTTCTGCACATATTTTTATTTTTTGTATGCTTATGCTGTCAACGCTCCTCATTACTGCCGATGCTCAGTGTTCTGTTCACTTGTACAGCTGAAAATGGACAACTGTCGGCTGGGAAACATATTTCAATACAGGACACCGTTATATGTGTCTGTCTGTCACTGTTGTACGCCTACCTGGCGATCCGTTAACGTTAAATGAGTAAATCGGTAAATTAATTTTGAATTAATGTAATGTTTTTGCATTGAAAACGATAGTGCTACAGAGTAGACAGTTACAGAGGCCAGGTGGATTTGATATACACAATGATTTATTGTGTTGTTTATTTGCATATCTACATATATAATTGCCTAACACTATCATATTAATGTTTCAAATACATAAAGTTATACATAACAACAATATGAAAGTAAAACAGCCAGTAGGTGGTGGTAAGGTACTGTGTTTAGAATAAAACATTAAATCATTCATTCAAATGGCTGATTCATTCAGTGAGGAATAAAGCGAATCATTCAATAGAAAGACTGCTGTGTTGCTTGTAGAGGACACTGTTCTGCTGTGGCTTTGTTTGGACTCTTTGTCGAAATAGAGCAAAATTAGAAAATAGTTACTATTAATAGTAAACTCACTCAAAATATACTTGTTATATTGATTCAGTTCAATAAACATTTGCAATGGTCCTGATATTAGGAAAAACACTCTTCCTCGTGTTTTGCTTAACTGTATGTCATAAAATAAATTATAGTGCCATTCTTTACAAACAACATTTATTTTAAATGCTAAGCCTATAACTCATTTAAAACGAAACTAAAAACTGAACCTCCTGCTGGGCTCACATACCTCTCATTTCCATGAGTGAATCCTTAGACGCGGTGTAACATTTGGTTGATAAACGATTAGACTATTTATTTTGTAAAGAAGGCTTTGTACTTCTCTCGTATCTGAATATTTACTGAAACATCCTTCACATATGCAATAAATTTGTTTGGAAAACACCACGGCATGGCGATGCTCGCGCTGACTAGTAAAACCTGCATATTGTACAAAACACAAGCTAAATTGAGTCACCAATACCTTTTGTATGTTTAGTTGTCTCATTTACTTTGATGATGAAGAGGCTGCGATGTAAAGTTTGCAATGCTAGAACTGATTATGTTGTGTGCGCGCGGGAGGTGCCGGCGCGAACGGGTTACTCACATCAGCGGAAAGATGTGATATCCGTCAGATAGGAGCAAGACATTCAAAACTATCTATGTTTTATCTGTGTACCTTCAAAATAACAGTGAAACGTTGTACTTTTGTAAAATAAAGAAAACATACAAAATGCAGTTGCCGTCTCTGTGAACCTCTATAAATCATAGCACGTTCAGAAGATAAAAAATGCAACGTGTAGCATTTTTCGGTGTCCGGAAAATACCGAATAGCAAAATGTTTTGCGGGACCCCCTGGCTTTGGGTCACGACATGGACCCCAGTTTGAAAACCCCTGCTCTTACTCATATTATCCTCTCCTAACAGTAATAACCATAACAAGACTTATAATCAGTCAGGTAAAGGCAAGCCAGGCACATCAGTCACTTCACGAGGCCGGTGCATTTAGTGGCTGCTCCCTTTCGCGATGTGACCGGAGGCGAATAAATACAGGTGAATATAACCACGACAGGTCGCTAGGACGGCTCATTTAACGTTAACGGATTGCCAGGTAGGCGTACAGCAGTGACAGACAGACACATATAACGGTGTCCTGTATGGAAAGATGTTTCCCAGCCGACAGTTGTCCATTTTCACCTGTACAAGTGAACAGAACACTGAACATCGGCAGTAATGAGGAGCGTTGGAGTGACGTCACCGCCCCTCCTGGACTGAATTTAACGTTAACGGATGCCAGGTAGGCGTACAGCAGTGACAGACAGACACATATAATGGTGTTCTGTATGGAAAGATGTTTCCCAGCCGACAGTTGTCCATTTTCACCTTGCAGAAAATGTCTGAGAGCACAAAAAACAGACAAATATAACCAAGGAAAACGATTTTGTGTGCAATTCGGATAATTTTGCACTAATATTTCAGTTTTGTGCAATATGATTTTAAATGTGTTTAAAGTTTTGATTTGTGCTTATTTTTTTAAATGCATTATTACATTTTTGATTTACACGTATTATTTTTTGGTCCGTGACCATTGTTTGCTAATCTGAAAACTTTGCTTTCATTTTTAAATTTTGTGCAATATAATTTTACTTGCGTTTTTAAATGTTGGTTTCACGCTTGTTAATTTTTTAAATCCGTGACTGCAATACATTTGGCGGGAAAATGATCCCATACGAGAGCCACTGAAAAACTACAGAAAAGTAAAACTACTTCACTTTAGCATTACTGGCCACGAGTAGCCTACTAAGGAGAGATCACACATCAGCTGCTCAAAAAAAGTGTCAGTGAGCGAAGTGCGAGTGTAATCCTGTGACAGTCACTGCAGGCGGTAAATAGTGCAGCGCGTGAAGAGTCAGGAGAGATGCGAGGCACGAACACTGTTCAAGGTCTCCATTAATTCGTGCTTATAGTAATTTAATGTGTATATATTTCGAAAACATTGAATCGCTATAGAAATCGCGATTCATTCTATTCTTAGCGTTTTAAATCGATTACTGTCCAAAATCGACGATTAACATTCAAAATCCATGTTTCAAGATGCATATACATCGTCAGGGTTTGTAATCGATGCATCGATAAAACGAGTGAATCGTTACACCCCTAATAAATAAGTCAAACACTGAAAAGTCCATTCAGAGACACTCAGATGGTATGGAAAGTTAATTTGAGAGAAGGACATTAATATAAGCTGAGAATGCAACAATCAGTGGAAGGTTTTCATTTTATGAATGGTTTTACTTAACCAGGTGAGATCTTATGCTGTATGTCAGTAATTATTTTAAAAATAAAAAGTTTGATTTATTCATAATAGATTAATCTCAAGAAACATGTCTAGCATGTGAAACTGGGGGAAATCGGTCATATTTATGGTGTTTTAATGTTTTATTTGCTGTATTTCAGCAGTGAAAATCAAAAAGACGTCAATCACATTGCTTTTATCTGCTAAACTTGCAGTATGTGAGATATTTTGGGTAAAAAATGTACGAAATTCCCATGTATAGTGAGTACATAAAAAAACGGTTCAAAACTCTGCCCTTGGTAAGCTTGTAATGGTAAGCCTACACTAATGACTTATGGTGAGAAATTTTGTGTTTGTAATAATGTGTTGTGTTATCTGTCATGTTAAATGTATGCATGTATTTGTTTATATTAATAATTAATTTTCAAAAATCAAAGGACAAAGAGACAGTGTTTAGCTTTGCAATGTTGTATTGTAAGTTTTTATTCAAATGCAAGACTAAAATTTTATACAACCTTTACAAGCATGCCTGAGATTAAATGTTATTTGTGAAGAAAAAGGGTAAATAGTAAAAAAAGAAAAAAAGGCATAACATTTTGGTTTGGTTTTGTGAAAATATTATTTAATATTATTTATACCAAAAAATGTAATAGATCATGACCTGTTGTAGCATTGCTTTTTTAGTAGTCAAAACTTGCTTTGTTTGCTTTCACTTGCTTTTGAATGCAATGTTTTTTCCCCCCATTTTAACAATTGTCTTTATCTACCTTACTCCCTTCTTAGCTATGACATGGTCCATTATGGTCATTCCAACCAACTTCGACAAGCCAAGGCTATGGGGGACTATCTCATTGTGGGAGTGCATACTGATGGTGAGGATACACACATACACGGTGCCAGTCAGTGTTGCTTGTTGATTATATTGATCTTAGCACTGACAAATTAATAAATTAGAGTAGTTGTTATGGTCTCTGGTAGATTAAACTCACGGAGAGCAGGGAATCCAAAAGAACAGTCTTTAATATAAATCCACTCGGAAACAGACAAGAAAAATTCAGGATAATCCATGCAAACATGTAACAGACAATAACTGGCAACTGAAATGGGGAGAACTCAGGACTTAAGAACCCAGGGACTAATGGGATAATTAACGACACACCAGGTGGGAACAATGAACTCAACAAGACAGGTAAAAATTAGGGCTGTGTTCGAAATGCCATACTATCATACTACTCTTACTATTTCTGCAGTATCCAGTATGTATGCTGTGCATAGTATGCAAATTTTCATCTTCAAACGCGTGAGTGAACTGGAGGTGGGGAATAGTAATTATAAATGTAACATTTGTATTTGTACGTATATACATATACATGTAAACTACAAACTATCGCTGTGTATCTAAAAACAGTATCGTTAGTAGGACATAAATTGTACTTTAATCTCTACAACACGTTTCCGATCATCAAATGACGTCACCTTTATCTTTATAGCGCTTTATACAGTACAGATTTTTTCAAAGATATTGAATGATAATTATATTGCAGCAATATAACATATAAATAAAATATATAAATAAAAATATTTAAATTATGCAAACAGAATTCAGTTCCACTTTCAATGTAAACAGAATTGATCATTTTTTGCACTTAGTGTAACTAGAATATATCGCTTTTTAATATATCGCCACTTAGTGTAACTACCAAAAATATCAATAAAAACAGCTCAGTGTTGATTTAGTTCTGTCCAATATGTAAAGTTAATCAATTATGAAATGAGTTCAATTGGGCAATATAGCATTGTTTACTAGTATGAAGCCTTATTAACAAGCCTTTGTAAAAAGAACAGTTAGCTCATTTGTTTCTAAGGTAACAACCTTGACAGCTGTGCTGAATTAATGTTCAGTGTTTGTCATGTGACAGCACTTAAGCATACTACTCTGAAACATTTATTGCTTATTGTATACTGTTTCACACACTATTCTTTAAAAAAATAGTAGGCAGTATGCACTGTGTACTGGGCAGTAAGCAGTAAGCAAGTATGCCATTTCGAACACAGCCTAGGTCACAACAGGAGGAGGAGGGCGTGGAGCAGGAGAGAGGAAAAACCAAACACAGTACAAAAAATAAGTCCATGGGGGAGTGGAAGGTGGGAGGAGGCAAGGGGAAGCCAGGAGCAGGAGGAGCCAGGTGTTGAGCCAGAGGCCAGCCAGGATGAGGCCCCAGGGCGGAGTTGATGGTGGGAGGAGCCATGGAGTAGCTGAGGACTTGGAGGTAGAATACACCCTGGGGACGACCAACAGCGATACAGCCACCAATGATGGAGACCCTGATGGAGACGATGTGCCGATGTGCCCACGCGCAGCCGGTGGTCCTGGAGACCGAGGAGGAGCCGCGGCGACAAGCGTCCAAGGAGGAACCGGAAATTCTGAGGGCAGAGGCTGAGCCGATGGGACCAAGGACGAAGGCGGAGCCAGGGGGAAGGAGGAGCCAGCCGAAGCCGCAGGTGCAGGCATGCCAAAGACTGACCAAGGCAGAGCCGGAGGGAGGAGGGAGCCCATAGAAGCCGTATGGCCGATGGTATCCAGTGGAGCCGAGGGAGGGTGGAGCCAAGGTGGAGCCGAAGTGTCGACAGGCCGAGGTGGAGCAGCAGGCGCAGAGGCTGGAGGCGGAGACAGGGGATCCACAGGGCTGGATGAAGCAACTGGCCCTCAGACAATTAGCAGAACATCATTACTAATATGGGCTGCTGAGGGGCTGAAGGACAGCAGCTGAAATGGGGCTGAGGAACTGGCTGACTGAGGAGGTGGGAGAGGGAGGCTGGGTGGGGATTCTG
>NW_015547643.1:15301-24031 GCF_001515605.1 Sinocyclocheilus anshuiensis
GGAATTCTGGGGATACTGGAGATACAGGGAGCACAGGAGATACAGAAGTCACTGGAGATACAGGGGGCTTAGAGTTCACCTCTCCAAAAAAGTCAATCAGGTCCATTACAAAAATGTCCTTAAGTTCCTCATAATATCGACCAGAGGCCAGTTCGTACTCACTCATAGTGGTGGGAGTGTGGGAGGGGCAATCCTCCACGTCCCTGAGTTCCACTAACACTCCCTCAGCGAATAAAGTCCAGGGTGTGAGCTTCCAGTGGGCGATCTCCCTGCTCCAGGAAGATAAGTTTTACGGGAAGAAGGTCCATAGTAAAAATTAAACAAAACAAAAGAGAAAAATGCCGCTCATACAGTTTCAGCCAGTTATTCTGTTACAGTCTCTGGTAGATTAAACTCACGGAGAGTGGGGAATCCAAAAGAACAATATAAATCCACTCGGAAACAGACAGGAAAAACTCAGGAATAATCCATGCAAACGTGTAACATAGACAATAACTGGCAACTGAAATGGGGAGAAATCAGGACTTAAGAACCCAGGGCCTAATGGGAGAATTAATGACACACCAGGTGGGAACAATTAACTCAACAAGACAGGCAACAACTAGGGCTACGTCCACACGAAGCCAGAGCTTTCCCTATCCGATCTTTTTTTTCTCTTCGTCTCAAAAAATATCTGCATCCACACGAAACCACAAAACCGACACAAAACGATGTAGTACACATGCCAGACCAGTATTTGGCGCTGTAATTCTGCCACAGAGATACACTAAAAACGGAGAAGAAGACTTGGACTATGCGCATAAACCTTGCGCGCGGTATACAAACGAACATGGAACAATACATTTATTAATCTGTGTTAATGTTAGTTAATAAAAAGACAATTGTTCAGTGTTTGTTCATGTTTTTGTTGCTGTTACATGACGTAGGGGTGTCTGACTAGGGGCGAGACGTGGGCTGATGACGTCATCGTTTCAGAAAATATATGGATTCGCTGTCCACACGAAAATGCAAGGACAGCGTTTTCAAATTTATCCACTCTGGGACACGGTTTCAAAAAATATCGGTTTCACTCTCCCAAAACGCCGGATCCGTGTGGACGAAACGCCTATACGATACAAAATTTATGCTTATACAGCTAAACGCATCTCCGTGTGGACGGGGCCTAGGTCACAACAGAAACTCAAAACACACAGACATATAACAGTAGTGGAATTAAACTTTACGTATGATTATTTACATGTTTACTTTTGTGCTGAAAAATTGTGTACCAAGAATGTGGGAGTTGCATGGATTTCCCATTGATAATGACAGAACAACTGACTTTTTAATCAATAACTGACATCTTTGAAAAGTTTGTTTTGCTTGCACAGATGAGAGCTAAGACGTGGAATAAAGGCATAATTGAAATAGGATTTAAAATTTTCATATTAGGATTTAGACGGGTTGTGATGAGGACTCAAAGTCTTTTCTCACACAAAAGTATCTAATAGGACAGTACAGACAGACTGGACGTGAAGTAGTGGAGAGAGGGGAATGGGATTGGGAAAGGTCCTTAAGTCCTTGAGTCAACCGCACTACATGACTGAGCGCTGCCTGGCTCTGAGCTATCAGAGCTATCGGATCTGACGTGTGTACTCCAAATCTGTCCATAACCAACCAAATCCAAACTTGAGCTGAGAATCAAGGTCAGACAGAGAGAGAGAGATCAAACGAGGGGCAGACAGCACCAACAAGGAATTCAATTGAGGGGCAGACAGTACCAACAAGGAAATCAGAAGGTCATCAACAAGACAGCAGTCCGAAACTGAATTCACAGCCTGGACAAGATAATGGCAAGTTGAAAACCACTACTGTAGATGAAGATTGTAGAGACATATATTTTTAGACTAAAGACTGCATGATACTTCTAAATGTGCTTAATCGAAAATGTCGAAAATGTTTTATTTTCATTTTTTATTTTTTATGTTGAACCAGGAAACCATGCTGTCTAGCTGTTAAAATTAGAAACACTTTTTGGACAGTTTGGCCAAAAATTTCATAGTGAAACAAATAACAGAAGATGGAAATGAAGTTGACTGATTCTAATGTCTTTCTTTTCATGCAGAGGAGATCTCTAAGCACAAAGGTCCTCCAGTCTTTACACAAGCTGAGAGATATAAGATGGTGCGAGCAATAAAGTGGGTGGATGAAATCGTGGAAGGAGCTCCATATGTTACCACGCTTGAGACTCTGGACAAATATTGCTGCGATTTCTGTGTTCATGGAGGTCAGAGCCTAAACATAATAACCATGTCTAACCTGTGCTAAGACATTGATATTGAAGTCAATACAGAAAAGTAATTATTATAATAGTGTTTGTGTTTAATGCCTTGTCCTTGATAGACTATATGCCCAAAAGTGTGTTGACACCCCTTTTTATTTAACAGGTTTGGCTATTACGGTAATTTCTCAAAGGAAAAATCCTATTGTTACACTATATCATAGGACTTCAACCCTGCTCCTGGGGACCCACTGTCCTGCAGAGTTCAACTCCAACCCTAATCAAACACACCTGAATCAGCTAATCAAGGTCTTCAAGATCACTTGAAAAGGCACAGGCCAGGTGTGCTGAAGCAGGTTCGAAATAAACTTTGCAGGAGAGTGGGTCCCCAGGAACAGGGTTGAAGACCTGTGCACTATATAATATAATTCTTCAGAATTGTGTGCTTTAATTTTTTGCAGCAGTTTGAGGAAGGTCCTTTCTGTCAGGTAACAAGAAGGAATGTAGTTGAAAATTAACCCAAATGCTCGAAGTCTATTTGTAGAACACGATAAACAGGTAAGTGACAGCTCAAAAACTCAAAGATTACTTAACTTGGGGGTGACTGTAATGTTTTTGCGAGTTAGTCAGGTTACTGAGGAGGAACTCCCCTTGTCTTATACAAGACCAATTCCTATCTACTTGAATGGGGAAATCGTGAAATCTCAAAAACAGCTTACCACTCTCACAATTAAATAACATTTCATATCAGCAACAAAATCTGACATGAACTGCTCCATAAATGTTGTTTCGTATCCTCAAATAGCATTAAAAAGCATATATTTCAGGCTGAACCAGTCAATGCACATGTGCAGCCCTAAGTGCACACTTTAGGTCACTGACTGTTTCTATGGCAACCTGAGCTTCTAAAGGCAGCTGCAGTGACATAAAGAGCAATGGGCTCTTTTATTAAGAAGGTGGGACTTTTTCTGTTATATTGCACATGGCTATTTCACCCATTCATAGTAATGTGAGTGCACTGTCTTGGTATTTCTAACGTCTTTAGAAAGTCTTTAGTGCAGTCCTTGATAAGTGAGGCGATGGGTGTCAGGTTTGGATGATAACTCATGACAGTACTTCAACTCTCCCAAAGGTTCTCCTGATGTCCACAAGCAACACCACAATTATCACTGTTCAAGTTTGTGTGTCAGTAGCAGGTAGTGGTGAAAGGGAGTGATGGAGGCACCATTGTGGAGTTGGAATGGAAGAAGTGCACCACCATGGTGGAGCAGACGGAGCATGAGACCAACAAAGTTAAGCAGGGGATCCTGTGGAGGCCAGCAAATCGAGATGTAAGAGATTGAAGCTACCATGGTGGAGTCAACGGAACAGAAGACTACAATGGCAGAGCTGGCAGAGATGGAGACCACCATGATGGAGTGAAGAACGGCTTCCTTGGCAGAGATTATGGAGCAAGGAACAGTCTCCGTGGCCAAGGCAAGGTAGTGAGGAACAACTTCTGTGGCCGAGACGAGGGAGCAGGGAAGCAGCCTTTGAGGCTGGGACACGGGGAGTGTTCAACATGGCTGGTACAGGATTGTGAAACTTGGGACCTCCAGACTTAGGATCACCAGGTTTGGGACCACCGGACTTGGGACCACATGGCGCATTAAACATGAGACCACCAGACTTGGGACCACAGAGAACACTGGGGCATTAACAGACCAGGACAAGGCAGGAGCTCTCCTTCTCCTCCTCCTGATGGGTGTCATGTGTGGATGAGAATTAGTCCAGGAGTGGGAGTGACTGGAATGTGACAGTATCCCCAGGCTTCTGAAGGTGACTCCTGACACCTACAAGCAACACCACAAATATCACTGTCCAAGTTTGTGTTGTCAGTAGACGGTAGTGGTGGTAGGGACTAGGGAGTGATGGAGGCACCATTGTGGATTTGGAATCACAGAAGGGAAACCCTACGGTGGAGCAGCCGGAACAGGAGACCAACAAGGCAACGCAGACAGAACAAGGGACCACAGGGGAGCCAGCAGAGCAAGATCTACCAAATTTGAGCAGGGGATCTTGTGGAGGCCGGCAAAACGAGATGGAGTAGATGGAAACCATTCATGGTGAAGCTGACGGAACAGAAGTCTGCAATGGTGGGGAGGCAGGAGCTCTTCTCCTCCTCTTTCTGATGGGTGTCATGTGTGCATGATAATTAGTCCCGTAGTGGGAATGACTGGAACGTGATAGTACCTCTAGTCTTCTGAAGGTGGCTCCTGATGCCTACAAGCAACACCACAAATATCACTGTCCAAGTTGGTGTTGTCGGAAGCAGGTAGTACTGGTAGGGACTAGGGAGTGATGGAAACACCATTGTGGAGTTGGAATCGAAGAAGAGGACCCCCACAGTGGAACAGACGGAGCAGGAGAACAAAAAGGCAATGCAGGCAGAACAAGGGATCACAGGGGAGCCGGCAAAGCAAGAGACCACCAAATTTGGGCAGGGGATCTTGTGGAGGCCAGCAAAATGAGATGGAAGAGATGGTTTAGCCGACAGAACAGAAGACTACTATGATAGAGCTGGCAGAGATAGAGTTCACTATGATGCAGTGAGGAATAGCTTCCTTGTCAGAGACGATGGAGCGAATTACAGTCTCAGAGGCTGGGTCAAGGGGCCTCCGTGGCCAGGACAGAACATGAGACCCCCAGGGCCATGGGACTTTGGATTACTGGATTCACCAGGATTACCAGGTTTCGGATCACCAGACTTGGGATCACTGAGGGATTATCAGGCCAGGACAAGACAGGAGCTCTCCTTTTTTGTCCTCCTTCTGATGAGTGTCAGGTGTGGATGATAATTAGTCTAGGAGTGGGAGTGACTGGAACATGACACTTTGGCTTCATCTGAAAATGCATATTTCCCAACTATATAGTAGGTGACAGTAACAGTATGTAAAAAAAAATAGTTTGTCCGAATTCAAAGTATTCATAAAACAGTAGGTGGATCCTGTGGATACTTTACTATCCCATGAGGTCATGGGAGAGGATTTGTGAATGGCAGTGAAGCGACACACTGTGGTACACTGTAAAAAAAACAAATTTATGGTAAAAAACTGGTTGCCAGAATTTTACCGTAAAAAATACTGTAGCAACATTTTTTGTTTTATGGATTTCATTTAAATTTACATTTAAAAAACGTATTTCATGAACTTATATCATGTTAATATGCCAATCTATTGAAGTTCTGAAATCTGTTTAGTACCTTTGTAATACTCTGATAACCACCAAAAGCAGGTGGTGAGAAAGTCACATGATGAATCAAAGCTCATCACAAGCAGCTTTTCCACAAGCTGAGAAGAAGAATGTATATAGAAGGTGCACTGTGTCATTCACACAAATACTAAACACCATCATGGTAACACACAACACTAATGTAATGCAAATAAACATTAATTTAACAACATTAGATGTAACATACCACCCTAATGAGAAGGAAAAAATTACAAAGAAACAGTTATTTCAATGAAAAAACATCAAATGTAACACAGGCAATTCTGGAAATGTCAATTTACGGGTTTTCACTGTAAATTATACATTCCTTTTCACTTCCAAGAATTGTATTTTAATGAAATGTCCAATACAGTTTTTCACCGTATATAGTAGGGAAACTTACCGTTAACCAATTAATAGGTTTTTACTGTAGCATTTTTATAGTCTTTTACCGTTCAATCACGATCATTTTTATAGTGTAGGTCACATGACAATAACAACATGGCAATAACAACATGACAAATATGTTGTTATATGACTATGGGGAAGTCGTGGCCTAATGGTTAGAGAGTTGGACTCGTAACCCAAGGGTTGCGAGTTTGAGTCTCGTACCGGCAGGGATTGTAGGTGGGGGGAGTGAATGTACAGCGCTCTCTTCCACCTTCAATACCACGACTGAGGCACCCTTGATCAAGGCACCGAACCCCCAACTGCTCCCCAGGCGCCGCAGCATAAATGGCTGCCCACTGCTCCGGGTGTGTGTTCACGGTGTGTGTGTGTTCACTGCTGTGTGTGTGTGCACTTA
This sequence comes from Sinocyclocheilus anshuiensis, assembly GCF_001515605.1. Taxonomy (NCBI): domain Eukaryota; kingdom Metazoa; phylum Chordata; class Actinopteri; order Cypriniformes; family Cyprinidae; genus Sinocyclocheilus; species Sinocyclocheilus anshuiensis. The sequence goes on from NW_015547643.1 coordinate 21,616, forward strand.
GGATGGATTAAATGCAGAGCACTAATTCCGAGTATGGGTAACCATATTTAGCCACATTTTACTTCACTTTCACTTTCAATATATAACATTGGAATTACATACATACAGTGGGTACGGAAAGTATTCAGACCCCCTTCAATTTTTCACTCTTTGTTATATTGCAAAAACTTGTTGCATCTTTCCCAAAAAGACTCATGGCTGTATTAGATCAAAAGGGTGCTTCTACTAAATACTGAGCAAAGGGTCTGAATACTTAGGACCATGTGATATTTCAGTTTTTCTTTTTTAATAAATCTGCAAAAATGTCAACGATTCTGTGTTTTTCTGTCAATATGGGGTGCTGTGTGTACATTAATAAGGAAAAAAAATTAACTTAAATGATTTTAGCAAATGGCTGCAATATAACAAAGAGTGAAAAATTTAAGGGGGTCTGAATACTTTCCGTACCCACTGTACTACACACATAAATAGAACATACTTTTTTTTAGCAGTTGCAAAGTACTTAAGCCATACCTACTTTGATTCTGTTCATGATGTGACAGTGCTCCTGTATGGAAGCCCTGAACCGCATGGTGAAAAAAGAAAAAAAGGAAAACTTATCTTGTTATTTCAACATAAAACTCGTTATTTCGACATAATAACTCGTTATTTCGAGATATTAAGTCGTTATTTCGACATAATAACCCGTTATTTCGAGATATTAAGTCGTTATTTCGACATAAGTCTCATTATGTTAAGGTTTGTATTAATTTCAATATTAGCCACTAGAGGGCAGAATAAGACTAAGACTAAGCGAATCAATTAAAGGCGGGGTAAGCGATTTCTGGTAGCCAATGTTGACATTTGAAATCACCAAAACAAACACGCCCCTACCCCAAAAGGGTCTCGCCCCTATTTTGATAGCTCCGCCCCACGCATACGTACGCATCCCAGGCCTGATTAGTTCTGTGAAACAAAGCAAAACCAATGTTACACTGTGTCTACACCGGACGTGAGTGGCGTGGTGCGACAAAATACTATGGAACTCATTATAAACAGTGATGCTGTCTACACCATAGAAATATATACATCGGTCTATATATATACGGTCTACACTGGATGCGGTGCGGCACGACACGACAAATCCCCGACAGAAAACTGCTGCTGCGTTCTATTCATGAAGTATTGACACAAATTTCAAATGATTTTCAACGGTCGCTTTGTCGCTTCCAGTGTACTAGACAGACTTTAGCTGTTGCGGCGCAGACACGGTGTTACTCACCTATCGAGAAGAAACAAAGCAACCTCGGCGTCCGATCGCAGGCCTTCCGCTCCTTGAGTTCTCTCCAGCGCTGGAAAGCTGATCCGATATTTACACGGGTCCTACTTCTTGCCATAAGCCTTCTTTTATTCCGCAGACGTTTTCCTCTTTTGTCTTTCATCCGCCATCTCTATCTTTCTGTCGCTCGGCTCGGACTGAACGCTCTCTCCTCCACATCATGAGTAGACACGCCCCTTACTGCTGATTGGCTACAAGTTTGTTTAGCTGTTCGGCCCGAATCAGTTTTCTAAAGCGTTTTTGAAAAATCGCTTACCCCACCTTTAAAGAACGCATTGTAGTTACTGTTAAGCACTTTTACAAGTTGGTGCTCCAAAATCCCAGAAGTTTATCATGGGAATTTGCATTCATGCCAGGCATATGCATTCATTCCAGGCTAACATTTATTGAGGTGAAATTTATCTAGCCCATAAACATGGTACCGTAAAAGGTTGTCATAAATGCACTATAGGCATTTATTCTATGTAGTTTTCATAACACTGGATATTCTACTGATTCAAACTTTTCTAATACATGGCCTAATCGGCAATTAACTTATTTAGCAATTACATAGCTAGGCCTATATAGTTTTGTGCTAATTGCTAGTATTGCTCTTTCAGCCAACTTAGTTTATCTATTAGACTTGGTATATTTGTTGACAGCGTCAGGGCTGCGTTCAGCCTCGACAAAACGGTGAAAATTTTTTTTTAAACGGAAACAGTGGTGCATTGAACACGCTGTTCTGATGACGCAAGAGTTGCAACTTATGGCAGCTGAGAAGGCCATTTTTGTGTTCTTTTTGAAGAACTTTCTGAGCCTGATGAAATCGGTATAAATACGTGTTTAATACTGCAAAATGGGATGCACCGATACCACTTTTTTCAGAATGAGTCCGATACCGATACTTTCATTTTTGGTACTTGCCGATACAGATACTGATACCTGTATTTTCACAGCATTTGTAATTTTTTTTAAATATTGGGTACAGAAACAAAATAACAGTAGTAATAATAATAATAATAATAATATGAATAATGTTAGTTGACTTCATTTAGCAAACAGATATTACCTTCAGTTATTTCCACAATTAATTATACCTGTTAAAATGTATTATAAAAG
>NW_015547643.1:24201-25102 GCF_001515605.1 Sinocyclocheilus anshuiensis
AATCACAAAACGTTTTCCTAAAATAATGCAGGGAACCACTCGTTATACATTATACGAGTACACGTGTACTATTTTGGTAATGTAATTTGCGTTACGCGCAGTGTACACGGACCCTCGCATACGAGTAAAAACCGAAGTATACTTTAGTCTTAAAGCAAGCTAAACATACGCAGCGCGCACACGTTTGTATTGGTGCAGAATGAGAGAGCTAGCGCATTTCACCCAGTCTGCTAGTTTCATTTCTGCTTTAAATAAAGTTGTGTATGCCTGACGTTTAAAATAAATGCTGTTTATAGTGAATGCCCCTATAATTTTTGTTTGTTTAACATTTACGATTTAGTTTTAATCCAAATGCATGTGCTAATGGAGCAAACAGCAATCAAGATCATGCAACAGAAGTGCACGCTCTCTCTCTCTCTCTCTCTCTCTCTCTCTCTTTACCGTCAAATAACTTTAGTAACGTGTGCATTGTTTTAAGCCCGGCTCACACTGTGTGATTTTGGCCACGATTTGGTCATCTGAGACAAATTTTGAAAATCCTAAAAGATTCCTATAATCTTAGGCTAAAATCTGTAGTCTTTGATCGCTGGTTTGCCATGTTCACCGACAGCCGATTAATGACTGTTGCGATCAAATTTTTACCTCCGACGAACTTCTGGCAGTGTCAGAAGATTTGGCGCACAGTCCTGCAGTGTGACATTTCCTACGACGAACGTCAAACTGTCTTCGTTTTTCAAGACAAGCCATGATCAGAATTAATGCTAGAGATTTCTTCTATCCGCCATAAAGTCTGGCACTCCCGGCCACTGCTCACGGAATTCATATATGATTTGTTGCCTTTGCTATATGCCGCTGTTTTTATGTGGGTGTGTAGTGCTGCTTACACTATTCTTCTTAAATA
>NW_015547643.1:25132-31024 GCF_001515605.1 Sinocyclocheilus anshuiensis
TTGCGCTGCTGTTTTCATGTGGGTGTGTAGTGCTGCTTGCACTATTCTGCATAAATACGCCGGTATTGCCACCATTCATATACTTTTAATGATAGCCAACATTACAGCCCCACGTACAATGCAGCGTTCAGTGCTCAGTGCAATGCAGCGTTCAGTGCTCGCAGTCACTGAACGTGTATGGGTTGATAAGGTAAAACTCGGGACAAGTTTTCTTGCGCGCACCCGTTTTTAACACGTCTTGACTGTCGTACAGTCTGACATTAATGAAAACTGACACACGCTGTTTGGTATCGGCTTTTGGTATATTTTTACGAGTACGAGTACAGGAGCGCAGTATCGGGCCCGTATACCAATATCGGTATCGGTGCATCCCTACTTTAATGTAAATAAACATGTGCAAACAATATACTTGCTCTTGTGAATTTATTTTGATGTTAATTAAATTGTGCGAGCTGTCTCTTTATTACGGAGTGGTTTATATACGTTGCTGTTGATTGGGCTGACATTTTTGACACACCCACCAAACAAGAGAAAAGGTATCTCAAACCCCGTTGCAGACCGTTGCACACCGTTTCCAGGAAACATGTCGTTCAAACTGGAAACCGTAGCAAAACGTTGCGCACCGGTTTGAGCTTGAACTTGCCCCAGGTGTCTTTTTTAATTATATGATGTCACGTTGCTGTCTTGCCGCCAGCCTATCGCTGCATTGCTGATCGTGGTTTCGAGTATCGATACATCTGCCCTTTTTTGGGTGGTTTATATACGTTGCTGTTGATTGGGCTGACATTTTTGACACACCCACCAAACAAGAGAAAATGTATCTCAAACCCCGTTGCACACCGGCTGTGTTCGAAATGGCATACTTGCTTACTGCTTACTGCCCAGTACACAGTGCATACTACCTACTATTTTTTAAAGAATAGTGTGTCAAACAGTATACAATAAGCAACAAATATTTCAGAGTAGTATGCTTAAGTGTTGTCACATGACAAACACTGAACATTAATTCAGCACAGCTGTCAAGGTTGTTACCTTGCAAACAAATGTGCTTTTACAAAGGCTTGTTAATAAGGCTTCATAGTACTAAATAATGTTATACTGCCCAATTGAACTAATTTCATAATTGATGAACTTTACATATTGGACAGAACTGAATCAACATAGCTGTCTTTAACTGAACAATGATATTTTTGGCAGTTACACTAAGTGGAAAAAGCAATATATTCTACAAGTGCAAATAATGATACATTCTGTTTACAATAAAATAGCAGCATTTTCTTTAGCAACAGGCATGTAAATAGTAGTTAGGTGGCAGATATTTATACTTCAATACTGAATATAATACATAATACATCATAATACATTATAAAACAGTATGCAATAACATACTGATATATACAGTGTATATATATATATATATATATATATATATGTATAAATATGCTGATATATATACATTTTATTAGATGAATGCCATTTTATTTGGACAAAACAGCAGCTGAGCATTCATAACACTGTATTATTAATTAGGCATTTTATTTCCACTTTTCAAATATTTACTTCATTTTTATTGAAAATAAATGCCTTTCTGATTTGGTATGTGATGGGAAAAGAAGAAGCACGAATTTGACAAAAGCCGGAATCGAACTCGGGTCGATCGCGTCAAAAGCAAACTACTCACTCTTTACTTGCTGCACCACTGATACTACAGGCAAGCATGTGTCTTTTGCAGTGCTGTTTATCGCAGCCAGGCATTGGTGGGCGGAGTTAATGTAAATAGCCTCTGCCAACAAATTGGTCTATTTGTCCTTAAAGTAAATACACTCCGTTTCTTTTTAGAGCTGCTTGACAGGGGAATCAAATTCTGTTTGCATAATTGAAATATAATTTTTATTTATATATTTTATTTATATATTATATTGCTGCAATATTATTATTATTATTTAATATCTTTGAAACAATCTGTACTGTATAAAGCGCTATGATAAAGGTGAATTAATTTGACTTGATCGGAAACGTGATGCAGAGATTAAAGTACAATTTATGTCCTACTAACTGTCACAGATCGGCCAGACTCAGTCACCTCCCAATCACCGCAACCACCTTCACCTGAGTACTGAGCACCTGCACCTGTCACCAATCAAGCACCTCATCAACCAGCCTGCATAAAAGCACACACCTCAGACACCCTCATTGTCCGGTCTCGTACACACGTAGAGGACTCTCTGACTTTACTACTGCTTCCATTTGAATACTTCCTGCATTACTTACCTCCTGTGTTCCTCCTAGTGTCTCCTCGTCTCCAAGTGTCTCCTGTTCCTCCAAGTTCCTGGATCGCTGAGGTGTGTGCTCCTCCGTGTGCATTCCAGCTCCTGCAAAAGAAAGGACTCTGATCAGTCCACTCATCATATCCTTTAAACTGTTCTACGAACCATACACTCACCGTGTCATCACCTGGATCTTACACCCGTACTCTCTGTGACCAATTAAACTTGAGTGATATACTAACCTGTTGCGTCAGACCTCTTCCGTTAGAGAAGACCGGACCAACACCGAAGGCACAGATGAGTTCTCCCCACGGCATGCAATCGGCTGCGTGTTTCTCCGTCCTCGCTCGCCGGGATCTCCCCTTCTACGAGTACGCCGGGGAGTTTTGCAAGCTCGCAGCGGTGACGGCGATGGATGACGCCACCCTCAACCATCTGTTCTGGCTTGGGCACCAACACCCATCGCCCCTTGGACCTCCCAGACACCACTGGACTGTGTTGGAGAGAAGGTGTATTCCGGTGTCTGGGGAGTGTCCGGTCTCGAGCCAGAACCAGTCTGCTGCCGTCCGCGGCTCACCCAAGGCAGCCGGCAGATCCCCAGTTCCGCCCAGGAGGGGCTCCCTATCCCCAGTTCAGCCCAGGAAGGGCTCCAGATCCCCCGCCGAGCCTAGGAAGGGCTCCCGATCCCCAGTTAGAGCTCGCTCCAGTGTCGGCTCCAGCCCCAGAGATTGCTCCAGTGTCTGCTCCAGCCCCAGAGCTCGCTCCAGCGTGTCAATCAGCAATAATGGACATGGCGCTGCCCCCGGGGTTCTCGGCACCCTTCCTCACCCCAGAAACCGCGCTAACACGCTTCTCTGAGCCTTCTTCGCCTCCGCTGGTCCCGTCCAGCTCTATTTCGTCGCCTTCGCTGGTCTTGTCCAGCCCTCAAGTGCCGGCTCCTCCAGAGCGCCCTCAAGAGCCCGCTCTTGACTACCTGCTCCACCCTGGAGGCCTCCCGGGTCTCCGTCCTGTACCAGACTCCAGGGCGCCCACCCCCCCCTCCACGGTGGAATTGTTACGGCGCAGGACGCACCTTTCGGGAGGGGGGAGTACTGTCACAGATCGGCCAGACTCAGTCACCTCCCAATCACCGCAACCACCTTCACCTGAGCACCTGTCACCAATCAAGCACCTCATGAACCAGCCTGCATAAAAGCACACACCTCAGACACCCTCATTGTCCACAAACCATACACTCATCGTGTCATCACCTGGATCTTACACCCGTACTCTCTGTGACCAAATAAACTTGAGTGATATACTAACCTGTTGCGTTAGACCTCTTCCGTTACACTAACGATATTATTTTTAGATAAACAGCGATAGTTTGTACTAGTTTACATGTATATTTATATACGTACATATACAAGTGTTACATTTATAATTACTATTCCCCGCCTCCAGTTCACTCACGCATTTGAAGATGAAACGTCATGGAGCACGTTGCATTCTGGGAAACCGTATCCCATGCAGTGTCTTCAGATGCATACATCAAATTTCAGCAAATGTAGCAGGTAATCTGGGCATTCCATGCATGCAGAAAAATCACATAATATTCACAGTAAACACACAGCATACTGCGATATAGTAGGAGTTGTATGGTAGTATGCCATTCTGAACACAGCTTCTGTACTGATTTCAGTGTACTTGAGTTATATTTAGCAGATTCTGGCAAATATAGCAGGTCATCCGGGTATTCCAATGCATACAAAAAATTTGCATACTATGCACAGCATACATACTGGATACTGCAGAGATGAAAAATGTTGTTTGTTCAGCTGTTTGAGTGTTTCAGAGGATGGCAGGTGATAAATGAAGACCTACGGAATGTTTTTGAAGATTTTAATGGGCCGTTCCCACATCCGGGGGGGTTTCCCCATCTGGGGTCCATGTGTCCGGTTGCATTCCAAGTCAGTGCATTTTTGCTCTCTCTCACTCTATGGGAGATGTGAGAAAGATATTGGTTTTAAGGTCAATAATAAATAAACAATTTTAAACAGTTTGTGAGAACAGATCACAAAAGTGTGTGCCCACACACAAATAATATGTTGACTATTTAAAAAGATTCTCAACATAAAAGAATTTAAATAAAATATGTAACATGACTAATAATGAAATTGGGGATAAATCAATAAATAAAGAAATACAATTCCTCTTACATTTTTCCATGAGAAAGTCTTCCTCCTCGTGCAGGAATGACCATTCCGTGAATGAAATGTTTCCCAAAAACCTCTAAAAAAAAAAAAACCCTCTCTCTCACCTTCTTTCTCTCACACGCACGCGTGCACAGCGGGTTACAACTTCAATACACGACAAAGAACAATGGGAACATGAGGGCTATTTGTACCAAATAAGAAGAGTTGTACCACATTACATTTCCCCCCCTCTAAGGGTGGCTCCAGATGCCCAAACAAAATCCAAAAAGTCCAGGAGGGTGCTGGAGTGGAGGCGGAACTGGGGGAGGGACGGAGGGCCAGGCCCTTGAAAAGGAACAGGACCTGGAGTGTGGAGCAATGGCGGTCCTGGAGCTAGGAGCAGTGGTGGACCAGGATCATGGGGCAGTGGTAGACTGTGGAACACTGGAGGACCTGGGCCATGCATCAGATCCATAGGAGCATGGAGCCATGGCAGTACAGGCAGGGCAGGGAGCCATGGTGGTGCAGGCACAGCAGGGAGCCATGGCGGTGCCTCCTTAGCCGTGACAGGATAGACCGTGAGTTCGTGAACGGCCTCCGTGGCCATGACAGGACAGGCAGTGAGTTCGTGAATGGCCTCCGTGGCCGTGACAGGGCAGACAGTGAGCTCGCGAACGGCCTCCGTGGACCAGGATCATGGGGCAGTGGTAGACTGTGGAACACTGGAGGACCTAGGCCATGGATCAGATCCATAGGAGCATGGAGCCATGGCAGTGCAGGCAGAGCAGGGAGTCATGGGGGTGCAGGCAGAGCAGGGAGCCATGGGGGTGCAGGCAGAGCAGGGAGCCATGGCGGAGCAGGCAGAGCAGGGAGCCATGGCGGAGCAGCTAGAGGCTGTATGTCCCGAAGCAAATCCTGACCGCTAGCCACCCCTGATGGATGACCTGAGGGACAGACAGAGAACAGCGGAGACAGGACAAAGAGCATGACAGGCAGAGGAGGAGGGAGAGGGAGGTTGGGTGGGACAAAAGGGAACACAGCTTCATAATTAGTCTTTTTATCCACAAGTGAACAGGCGGAAAGTTCATACTCGGCCTCCTTGGCCGTGACAGGACAGGCAGTGAGTTCGTGAACGGCCTCCATGGCCATGACAAGACAGTCTGTGAGTTCATGAACGGCCTCTGTGGCAGTGACAGGGCAGGCAGTGAGTTCAGAAGCGGACGCCACCACCTCAGGAGGTTCTGCAGCAGATTCCGCCACCTCTGGAGGTTCTGCAGCGGATTCATGCACAGGAAAGCCCTTGGAGCAGACTCGTGGATAGGAGAGGGTTCTGAGACAGACTCATAGGCAGGAGAGGCCACTGGGGCAGATTCATTGACAGGAAAGGCCTCAGGAGCAGATTCATGGACAGGAGAGGCCTCAGGAGCAGATTCATGGACAGGAGAGGCCTC
>NW_015547643.1:31485-34088 GCF_001515605.1 Sinocyclocheilus anshuiensis
ACTCGTGGACAGGAGAGGACTCAGGAGCGCAGTGTACAGCCCACACGCTTAAAATGGCGACCACCATTACAGTAAGGGCAGCAGAGGGCGGCAGGACCTCTAGGACGGTTGGGCTTCAGAGCACTGATGTTATGGGGATGCCCGCAGCTGGCACCGACATCAGAGGTGGGTCCATTACACTAGCAATCAGACCTTTCAGTCCAAGCCCAAGCTCCGCGTCCGACTCAGGCGTGGCGGCCATCTTGGCCGGGGACTCAGGCGTGGCGGCCATCTTGGCCGGGGACTCAGGCGTGGCGGACATCTTGGCCGGGGACTCAGGCGTGGCGGACATCTTGGCCGGGGACTCAGGCGTGGCGGACATCTTGGCCGGGGACTCAGGCGTGGCGGACATCTTGGCCGGGGACTCAGGCGTGGCGGACATCTTGGCCGGGGACTCAGGCGTGGCGGACATCTTGGCCGGGGACTCAGGCGTGGCGGACATCTTGGCCGGGGACTCAGGCGTGGCGGACATCTTGGCCGGGGACTCAGGCGTGGCGGACATCTTGGCCGGGGACTCAGGCGTGGCGGACATCTTGGCCGGGGACTCAGGCGTGGCGGACATCTTGGCCGGGGACTCAGGCGTGGCGGACATCTTGGCCGGGGACTCAGGCGTGGCGGACATCTTGGCCGGGGACTCAGGCGTGGCGGACATCTTGGCCGGGGACTCAGGCGTGGCGGACATCTTGGCCGGGGACTCAGGCGTGGCGGACATCTTGGCCGGGGACTCAGGACATGAGCAGACTTTTGGGAAGTGTCATGTTCCTTCTCCATGACACCCACAGTGAAAGCAGATCCACTCAACTGCAAAGCAAAGTTTATGTATTTTTCAAGTGACCATTGAGGGGTATTGCGTGGCATTAAGTGGGGCATGTCCTTACTTAAACCAAAACGAAAAATGTCCTTAAGGAACGTTTCATTAAAATCTACTTGGTGACAAAGCCCACAAAAGTCCTCCACATACTCCTCAATGGAGCGATTACCTTGACGGAGGCGAACAAGATGATCTGCTGGGTTCATTTTGATGGTCGTGTATTCTGTAATGATTCAGTCCACTGAAGGCGAGCGTAGTGAGAACCCATGTGCAATTTATTTACAGACGTGATCCAAAATACAAACATAACCCGAGACTAGAGACACAGACTTGACTTGACGAGGCATGAACAGACTTGACGAGGCATAAACAGACTAGACTCACCATGAACAGACTTAACTAGGCATGAACAGACTTGACGAGGGACAAACTGACTAGACTCACCAACAGTGGGTTACAACTTCACTACACGACCAGGAACAATGACAACATAATGGCTATATATAGCAGACAATGAGGGTCACATGACAAGAACAAACCAATGGGAAACAAGACACATGACTAAGACAACCAATCAGAACATAACACACAGATAAGGGAATCACATGACAGAACATGACTAAGGCCTAACTACAAAATAAAAGACATGAAAACAATGAACAAGAAACAAAACCCAAACACCACATTACATTGTGTTTAAAAGCGCTACCGCGCTAGGCCTCGTCACACCATTGTGAGATATAAACCGCAAAGTTTTTTCATGGCATTACACTTTGAAATTTTATGTTTCCATGATTTTGTTAGCTCTTTCTGTTTGAATTTGTTTACCGCTGTTTCACCATTCTTGTAGTATTTTCCCATCTAATCGTAATTGTTAGGCCTTGCGGTTTGTTTCCTAGTTTTTGCTGTCATGTTAGAGGACTTTTCTTCCATATACGCAATATTTCTGTGAATTTGCTTGATTTAATAAAATACTGCTTTAACCCTTCGTCTTCTTTCGAGACATTTACGTTATACTATCCTAGTTTATATCAGATATAAGATACAAGATCGTTTCTTAATAATTCTCTTCCGTCTACTCTCGTACATTCTATTCAGCTACTCGTTTTCTTTTTTCTTTTTATTCAATTACGTGTACTACATGTACTGCGTTAGACTAGGGGAGAGCGGGGCACAATGTAACACTTTTTGACTTTCTCAGTTTGTGTAAATCCACATGGGGTTCAGAATATATATATTTTTTTTATCCACAGTAATTTCACACTTGTCTAGTACAAATATGTCGCTTTGTTTCATAATTATAGTGTATACATTTTTCTTTATTTACCCTCAAAAAAATGGAAGTGAAATGTGACAACATGCCCCGAAGGTGGGGTACATTGTTACATCTGAGGGGCACGTTGTAACATGGCCATATGACAGCTTAAAATATTATCTGATCTAATGAAAAAATATACAAGACAGACTAAAATATTTTGTCAATAAAATAAAACTATTAACTTTTTTTTTTTTAAATAAAATAATGGCGTTTTTTAAGAATGAAAAATAATTTGATTTTGGAGTTTGACAATGAACACATTGCAATCATGCTTGGGACGGCCCACATAAACGAGCAAAAAATGCTTTACATCCCTGTTGAAAAAACCAGCATATGCTGGTTAGGTATGTTTTGACGTTGGGATGCTGGTTTAAGCTGGTCCTTTTGCTGGTTTATGCTGGTCATGTGCTGGCAAAGGACCAGCATAAACCAGCA
>NW_015547643.1:34166-38316 GCF_001515605.1 Sinocyclocheilus anshuiensis
TTTTACACTTGTCTAGTACAAATATGTTTCTTTGTTTCATAATTACAGTGTATACTTTTTTCTTTATTTACCCTAAAAAAATGGAAGTGAAATGTGACAACATGCCCCGTAGGTGGAACACATTGTAACATCTGAGGGGCACGTTGTACCATATGACAGCTTAAAATATTATCTGATCTAATGAAAAAATATACAAGACAGACTAAAATATTTTGTCAATAAAATAAAACTATTAACTTTTTTTTTTTTAAATAAAATAATGGCGTTTTTTAAGAATGAAAAACAATCTGATTTTGGAGTTTGACAATGAGCACATTGCAACCATGCTTGGGATGGCCCACATAAACGAGCAAAAATGCTTTACATTTCTTGAAATAATAATTTCTGAACATTAAACATTGACTGTCAGTCTTTATTCGCCTGTTTCTCGTGGTTTCTCATTAAAATTCATTAAAGTCAATAGTGTAAATTACATTGCTAATGTTATAGAATAGCACATTGTAACGCAGTGTTACAACGTGCCCCATCTGTGCAACTGGAATTTAAAATTGGTTAGTGTCTTCTGCTAGCTAGCGAAGCATTAAAAAACGATCTAAACTGATAAATAACAGATTGGAGATTAAAATAATACCAGATTTGACTCATTTTAAATGAATTCTAAAAACTGAGATGAAAAATGTACTTAAGACAGCAATTTACTTTTACTATGGTAAAATAAATGTTCATCGATATCTTCAAAAGAGTTTTGAATTTTTGCGCACTTTTTTCTCTATATAGTGTTGACATGGCAACTAGTAAATACCATAAATTTTGTTATGCTATCATGTGTGGAAATATTCAAACCACGTGTGTTACAACTAACCCCGCGGTACTTTGTGCCCTGCTCTCCCCTAGTCTAACGCAGTACATGTAGTACACGTAATTGAATAAAAAGAAAACAAGTAGCTGAATAGAATGTACGAGAGTAGACGGAAGAGAATTATTAAGAAACAATCTTGTATCTTATATCTGATATAAACTAGGATAGTATAACGTAAATGTCTCGAAAGAAGACGAAGGGTTAAAGCAGTATTTTATTAAATCAAGCAAATTCACAGAAATATTGCGTATATGGAAGAAAAGTCCTCTAACATGACAGCAAAAACTAGGAAACAAACCGCAAGGCCTAACAGTTACGATTAGATGGGAAAATACTACAAGAATGGCGAAACTGTGGTAAACAAATTCAAACAGAAAGAGCTAACAAAATCATGGAAACATAACATTTCAAAGTGTAATGCCAAGAAAAAACTTTGCGGTTTATATCTCTCAACGGTGTGACGAGGCCTAGCGAGGTAGGATAAATCAAGATATCTAGCAATTTTAGGTGTACTTACCAGGGATCAGTATGGTGTGTGAAAGAGTTAGAACAAGCATTTGTGTTTGTGTTGTTAGACCATATTGTTCTAATTGCCTATATAAAGATTTGTACGTTTATATTCATTTATGAACGCAGTTACAGAATCTGTCTTAGTGACATTCAATGGAATATTTTATTAAAAGATAACGCTGAGGACTGTTTGAGTAGGCTAACACTCTGTCAAGTGATCGCCCAACTATCGGAAACCTGTAACTTTATTATGATTATTTAAAAATACATATAATTAAGTTTCACGCCTGACACTTTTGTAACTGACTATAAACTAATACTTAAGCTAAACAAACATTTACAATTGTGAAAAATTAAAATAATTAAGAGATGTTGAAAACTGCTGCCCTAATGTTTTCTTAAAGCCAGACGTGACAACGAGCAGTTAGTCATACCTGTTTCCTGGAACAAAAGTAAAAGGCTGAGGCCTAAATCACAAAGGCTGAATAAAACGGATTGAATCATCGCTTTCGCTTAAAACAACTGATTTATTAAAGTCGTGTTTAGAGACGAGTACAAAGAAAATAGCGTTTCCACACCATCTTCAACTTGTAATGTGTAACTTTATGCGTTCTAAATGAAATCGATGTACATGTAACAGAGAAATAGTACGATTGAGACCTTGTGTCGAGTGGCCTCTTCGTAGACAGACCAGAAAATGCTCTAAAAGTACAATCTCGATTTAAACACTCTCTCGACTTTCATTTAATTCTCGTATACTGTGTTTGTTCTCGTTTTTCCAGCGAACACTCGCCGCATGTTTGACCAAAATCTGAGAATAGTCTTCATCTAAAAAAACTGTACAAAAACAATTACAAAGGTGTACAGCTAGTGGGGCAGGCGATCAAATCAACATTAAAAACTCTCACAATAGTTTAGAAGAGAGTATTTCAGTTTCAGGTGTTTGTTATACGATACATATTTCTGTTGTGAAAACATATTTTCTGTATAAATCCAGTTAAACTCTGCGGACCCGGATACGGGTCCAAAATGACGTTAAAAATGTTTATGCTTCATTTACATAGTAAGTGGATAAACGACTATGTCTATAACCTTTTCAAAGTGGGTGTATTATAATGTTACGGTTCTTAATTGTGATCGCATTACAACAAGTCGACATAGCCCCTCTAGCAAATCTGCCAAAAGTGGACAAAACAGAAGAAATGTAGCACTCGCTAGATGATTATAATTGTGCCCTGAAGTACACGCAGTCCTAGGCTTTAATGTCGAGCGGGAATGTTGAAAGAAATGAGAACGACAAATAAAATGCGAACATCGTCATCAGCTATCTGAACAAGAGCTCTAGATGTATCGGTGTAAGAAAAAAAAAAGTTAAACAACGTTTACAAAAATATACCCAAATGATCACGAGTGTTTTTTCTGTATTCATATGATAATTTTCTTAGTGTTTTGGGTTCTTCAGTTACATAGGGATTTTGTTTGCACAAAAAATCCTTCATATTTTGTGTCTGTAGCCTTTTCAAGAGGGTGTACAACCTCAAACTTTACTGAATGTGTAGCTTTCAGAGCAATGGCTAGATATGTTTCAGTTGTAAGTGTAAAACAGCAAGACTTACTTTTGGGGTCTGTATAGAGGGAAAGCAAGGACGATAAGGTTTATTCTATATCTATGTGAGTGCATAATAATAATAATGATAATAATAATAATAATAATAATAATAACCTAAGAAAATGGTAATAAACAGTTGAAACAAGCTCGGCTGAAACATCTCTTTAATTTCATGTTGGATGGTGAAAAATCCACAGTCTGATGCATTCAGTTACATAGGGATTTTGTTTGCACAAAAATTCCTTCATATTTTGTGTCTGTAGCCTTTTCAAGAGAGTGTACAACCTCAAACTTTACTGAATGTGTAGCTTTCAGAGCAATGGCTATATATGTTTCAGTTGTAAGTGTAAAACAGCAAGACTTACTTTTGGGGTCTGTATAGAGGGAAAGCAAGGACGATAAGGTTTATTCTATATCTATGTGAGTGCATAATAATAATAATGATAATAATAATAATAATAATAATAATAACCTAAGAAAATGGTAATAAACAGTTGAAACAAGCTCGGCTGAAACATCTCTTTAATTTCATGTTGGATGGTGAAAAATCCACAGTCTGATGCATTAGAAAAAGTATTAGAAAGGCATGAACCCATGATACACGAGCAAAAATCTTGAATAAAATGAATGTAAAATTTGTTTTCTTTGTACGGTTAAGAAGCTTCATCTAGACCCCTGCATTATTTAGACCCCCAAATAAGACCAGTTCCACTCGGATAACGAACACCTCGGGGAAAAATCATTTGAAATGTAGGTTTGTCAAAAAGAAAGAATAATATTTTATCTGGTTTAGTTGTATTTAAAAATAAATAAATAAAATAAATAAATAAAATCCCTTTCGTAAAAACATTGTGTCAAACTTATTTTGTAGCCTGATTCTCGTCTCGTCGTGTATTGACCACATATTTATCAGACTTATAAAAGCAGTGTGAACCTTCGTAGGAGTATTAAAGTAAGTCTTATAAAACAAAGAGATCCGATTAATGACATCGTGTCAGAACACAACTGTATGAAAATGCATTTGGTAGCCTTTTATTCAAATTTTCAAGCTAGATTAAAAGAGTATAATACAAATTGCACAATACTTGATTTTGGTAAAAAGTTGGAAAACTATCTTGTAGTGTTTTCACCCATGGCAGGCGGTGCTGGCCTGAGCGGTTGACCTTCCTCCA
>NW_015547643.1:38529-50809 GCF_001515605.1 Sinocyclocheilus anshuiensis
TGGGTGTTGAGGAACTGTTTGGAGTTGGCATTCCCTATTTTTAAAAACACTGCAACAACATGATTCTTTTGTAATATGTTTTGGCCTCATATTTACTAGGAATGAATTGAATCTTTGTAAAAATAAGAAAAGTAAAGTCATATACGTGAAACACGGTCCACCTTAAAATGTAACATATTGCATATAGGTTTTAACGGTGTAGGTATTTTCTACCGCGGGATATCAGGAGTCTGGTGTGGTGCGCGCTTTTTCATTTAGCTTGATCTGTGCTTTTTAAGAGCAATTAAATATTCTCAGGATAAAGACCTCAAGTGTGATGTTTCATATAACATATATTATATTTTTCAGTAGATAACCAATAGTATATTGATAGTATATGATATTTATCACGCTGATAAAGGTTGTTTCAGAAAAATACGATCATATACAACTATATAAGTGTAGAACTAGATCATAGCTACATGCTCACCCTAGTAATAATCTAAGATATGGACAGTTTATTTAGACTTTTAAGCTGGAATATGCTTTGAAATAAGATAAATAAAATAAATATTTCTTTCCATGGCATAAACAGCCCGCGCGAAAATGATTTAAAATATGTGAAATAATTTATAAATATATGTAATTGTAAGGCAAAACATGTTTGAAATGTTATGTTTGTAAGGTGATGGTGGATAACTAGAATGTCAACCGTTAGTTCGAATTAACATAATTTAATTAAATTACATTATAACAATATTTTAAGTGTATTGTTTTATGTGTGTGTGTGTGTGTGTGTGTGTGTGTGAGAGAGAGAGAGCTGGTATTAAAACGTTGAAAATTATGCTTAAAATAAGAAAACTAAAGAATCTAAAGTGTTTGATGCGTAATAAATCGAATATAAATTATAATTTTGTTGAAATTCACTGGACATCAGATGTAGTAGGGATACTGATCATTTAAACTTTACATTAATGTTATGCTTTCTAATAAATGTAGCCTATTTACTTAGATCATGCGGTCTGGAACTCCTCCCTCACTGTGAGGGGGCTGAAGCAGTCCATCAGTTTCACATAGGAGAATACCCCTAGAGGACCTGTGAGATTTTGTTTACGATTCAAATTAAACTAAATGTATTTTTGTAAATCACTCATTCATATTTGGACATCCTAGCACTCTAAAAAATGTAAGGTATCATTTTTCATATTTATTGCAACCTAAAACTATTAAATGTTTATATTATACAGCGTGTTATATATAATCACTGGATACGTTTTGAAATTTGTGTTTTTCAGTATCTTTAAAATATATGAATGGCTAAAGTCTGATTGTACTGTATTCAACACAAGCTGAGCTATGATAATATGCGAGCAGCGTGAATGTACAGTGGGTACGGAAAGTATTCAGACCCCCTTAAATTTTTCACTCTTTGTTATATTGCAGCCATTTGCTAAAATCATTTAAGTTAATTTTTTTTCCTCATTAATGTACACACAGCACCCCACATTGACAGAAAAACACAGAATCGTTGACATTTTTGCAGATTTATTAAAAAAGAAAAACTGAAATATCACATGGTCCTAAGTATTCAGACCCTTTGCTCAGTATTTAGTAGAAGCACCCTTTTGATCTAATACAGCCATGAGTCTTTTTGGGAAAGATGCAACATTGCTTACAAACAATATTTAATAAAAAATGTAAGCATGTGCAGAGATTTTTGTGTGACGGGTAGGTGGTTGTACAGTACAAAATCATTACGCCTATGGAACATCCCCAGAAAATATAAAAAACAATGTGTGTGTGTGTGTGTGTGTGCGCGTGCGCGTGTGCGTGTGTGCGCGTGTGTGTGTGTCTGTCAGCACTACCGCCTCAGACTGACATTTCAATTCTGTTAGTGAGAAGAGCTCAAAGCAGGATTTAATTTTCCAACTTATGTACATGTGATTGTACATGTTTGTGTTTTTGCAAAAACAACGTTTATGCGTAGTTAGTGAAAAACTACAATTTTCGTTTAAAATGTGTTTTATAAGTTCAATAAACTTGAATACTTGATTAAATGTATGATCTGCTTCCGAAAAGTCTCTTTTAGCCTGTAATGTTTATGTATGTGTGTGTGTTTGCTTGTTTATATGATTTATCAGAGCACAAATTTGTATAATGAGTTTTGAGTCCTCATAATTAAGATTGCTTACAAAAAATATTAAATTAAAAATGTAAGTATGTTCAGAAATTTTTGTGTGATGGGTAGGTGTTTGTACAGTACAAAATCATTACGTCTATGGAGCGTCCCCAGAAAACAAAAACCAAGGCATGTGTGTGTGTGTGTGTGTGTGTGTGTGTGCGCGTGCGTGTGTCGGCTCACACAACTCAGACTGACATTTCACTCTGTCTGTGAGAGAAAGAGAGAGAGAGAGAAAGAAGGTGAGGGTAAGGGTTAGAGCGAGAGACAGAGGCGCTTTTCCTACTTAAACTTCTGGTTGGTTATCATCGCTCCCAGAATAATGTAAAGCATTTTTATTGTCAACTGAAACTATAGTAAATGCATATTTTTATAAAGTATGTTATATATAATCACATTTTATTTATTTAAATGAAGAGAATGATGTGTTTTATAAGTTCAATAAACTTAAATAAATGTTGAATACTTTTTAAATTGCATGATGAATGATTTGCTTTAGTTTAAAACATGCTGTCATATATAATTATTTATTTCCATATTCTTTAAAATAGAGATAAGTCTATCTTTAGTTTGAAATGTTTATGTGTGTGCTTGTTTATATGATTGATCAGAACACAAATTTGTATACTGACATGGTTATAACACTGATATAACAATGCAAATGTGTTTATGAGGATATTTCTTATAATTCAGATCGCTTAAAAACAATATTTTATTAAAAATGTATGTATGCAGAATTTATGTGTGATGGGTAGGTGTTTGTACAGTACAAAATCCTTATGTCTATGGAGTGTCATAATGAAGTGTAGTAATACTCCAAATGATTGTCCCCATGAGCATAACAGCTTTTTTAAATAATAAATTATACTAAGTAATGTTTCTGAAAATATAAAAAATGTAGAAAGTTTACTGTGATGATAGGGTTAGGGGATGATAGTGTATAAAATTAATGAATATAATGTAAATCTAAATATTAAAGTTTCTAAATATGATGTTTATCTGTTCAACTGTTTTGTAACAACTTGTTTTGTGAAAAGATATATAAAATAAACGTGAATTAAATTGAATTGAATTGTCTATGTAAAGTCTCCATAAACATGACCGGGGCCCCCAATAGCCCATATCATTCGGCCTGTTAAATTTTTATTTTTTTCCCGATCCTGGTAAAATGTACGACATTTTTATATTTTTAGCGTTTGTGAAAAGATATAAAAAATAAAAGTGATTTAAATTGAATTGAACTGTCTATGTAAAGTCTCCATAAACATGACCGGGGCCCCCAATAGCCCATATCATTCGGCCTGTTAAATTTTTATTTTTTTCCCGATCCTGGTAAAATGTACGACATTTTTATATTTTTAGCGATGACTAAAACTAGTGTACATGTTTTGCTTTGTTTTATATCATGTGCGATCACATAATGAATTAATTTATTTTCATTTAAAAGAAGAGAATAAGACTCGGGGCAATTGAATGTGCACGCATGCGTCTGAGAGAAAGAGAGGGAGAAAGAAGGTGAGAGAGAGGGTTTTTTTTTAGAGGTTTTTGGGAAATATTTCATTCACGGAATGGTCATTCCTGCACTAGGAGGAAGACTTTCTCATGGAAAAATGTAAGAGGAATTGTATTTCTTTATTTATTGATTTATCCCCAATTTCATTATTAGTCATGTTACATATTTTATTTAAATTATTTTATTATGTTGAGAATCTTTTTAAATAGTCAACATATTATTTGTGTGTGGGCACACATATTGTGATCTGTTCTCACAAACTGTTTAAAATTGTTTATTTATTATTGACCTTAAAACCAATATCTTTCTCACATCTCCCATAGAGTGAGAGAGAGCAAAAATGCCCTGACTTGGAATGCAGCCGGACACACGGACCCCAGATGGGGAACCCCCCCGGATGTGGGAACGGACCATTAAAATCTTCAAAAACATTCCTTAGGTCTTCATTTATCGCCTGCCATTCTCTGAAATGGTCAAACAGCTGAACAAACAACATTTTACATCCCCGTAGGTCATAGGTTGACGTCGGAATTTCACATAAGCCAATCTTCACATCTGGACAGGTCACGGGGTCAACACAACTGGGTGGTCGCCATGTGGTGGGCTACGTGGGGGGAGGGGAAAGGTCAAAAGGTCAAAGCCATCAATCAAGTTGACATATGCCGTATCATATTTACTACTGTTGTGACTTGGTGCCATGATGGATATTGAAATGTTGTTATTTATTTTTAATTTTAAACAGTATGGATGATTACTTAATGGTAATACAATATTTGTGAACACAACTGTGTATGTCAGACCATAAATCCCCAAAGACTATGCATGGGGGCTTGCTTTGGTGTCGCCACCCCTCATAGACCCCATGCCACCCCTTTGCCACTCTAAAAATTATTTTCTAGATCCACCCCTGACAATATACACACCTCATATGAAAACAATTTACTCTTGTCTTATTGCATTTTATACTTAGTAGAAATTAGTTCTTTATAGGCATCTGGAGTGAAATAAAGGCATATTATTTAACATAAAGTAATTTATTTTTATTGTGAACTTATTTTGTTATTGGAGTTCACTTTCAGCGCAGAAGTTAAACCTCATTATATAAAAATGCTGTCACTCTTGTACAGTAAAACAAATGAAAAGCAATTCATGTATGTAGAAGGACGAAATACGTTATTTTGTCTGTTTTCTATGAATCCTGCTGTAACTCATCTACATAAAACAATGATTTGAAAGGTGATCTTTAAAGAAAATTATATAATATCGAGAAAAATATAGAGAGAAATGTCATCTTGTTATATTTTCTGTCAATTCTGGGCATCTAAATGAAAAGCGTTCTGAAAGCGCGCTCTCTCCATGTTGGTCCTGAATAGACCGTAATCATAGTAATACGCGCGCACACTCGTTTAAATCGCGGAGTAGGGTGAAGCTGCAGGCCCGGAGACCCAACTGCACACTCAGACCTGCACGCTCAGACCTGCACGCTCAGACCTATCGTTTTTTTCAGACAGTGCCACCAGCTGTTTGGAAGATTATCTGCAGGCCCGGAGACCCAACTGCACACTCAGACCTGCACGCTCAGACCTGCACGCTCAGACCTATCGTTTTTTTCAGACAGTGCCACCAGCTGTTTGGAAGATTATCTGCAGGCCCGGAGACCCAACTGCACACTCAGACCTGCATGCTCAGACCAGCACTCCCAGAACTATCGTTTTTTTCAGACAGTGCCACCTGCTGTTTGGAAGATTATCTAACCTGATTAGATAAGATTACCTAACCTGAATTCAATTGCTGATAGATTGCAACTTACACTATTTTTCTACTATAAAATATTACGCTATGACTGAATGCATTATTATATAAAATATTACACATACTAGGTTATGATTTAATGCATTAAGTCTGGTTTATTTTTATTAATTGTATTTGTAAATAGAAATTGTTCAGTTACTTAAATATTTTCATAGTCATTTATTGTTTTCTTAATTATTAAGGATTTATCACATTCTTTAATATTGAGTTAGGGGATGAACATTAACTCTATATTTACATACAATAAATTATAGTGCTCGGAGTCATTTTCTCACACCAAACTTTATTTTTGTATTCTTTTTCATGAGGTCCTACAAGTCATCGAGCTGTAAACAATGCAGAGAAAAATGGTGAAAAAAAATAATTGGGTTAATAATGTATATATATTACATATTAAAAACATCAAATAAAATAACTGCTTTACATTCTTGTTGGGGAGATTTTTCATTTCTCGAGCAATTCTTCTGTCAAATTCCTCAACTTCACTAAAAGAAAAGATAAATGCTGTTGTCAGAAATGTTGTGTAACACAAAAATCCAACAGTTTTTGTACAAACAAAAATTGAAAACATACCTTGAGTGATAAGTGGGGCCCTGGAGGAACATCTCTTCAGCCTCCTGCCAAGACAAGCCCTGCAGCTCGCAAAGGCCATGAATGATGGCCTGTACAAATAAACCAATTAATAAAATAAAACATTCACACACTGCAAATATTATCTTCATGCTGGACCAGTGTATTGAAATGTGCCTGCAGATGCGTTTGCACTTTTGCCAACTGTGTTGGTTGGAAAACTGAGGAATCACAAAATGGACAGTGGAAATGACTGCAGCATTTGGTGCACTGTATTAGTTCTGGCAGAGACCCCCCTTTTTGAATTGTAATATCCATCTGGGAAAAAATACACAAGTCACACGCAAATTATTTAGACAACCCAACAGAGCTCATATTGTCAATTCTACGCAGATTACTTGATATTTTGATGAAAATAAACTCAAGGCCGCATTTTATTCCAAAGATCTTATTTGTAATTATTACAGAACTTATTTCTAATTGTTACACTGTTATTGTGTTACTGTTATTGTCTGTGGTAGCACTTTGAGATTTGTAAAGTACAATAAAAAGAACGTGCAATATTATTTTTCTTACACATACTACTACTACTAATAGTAAATGTAGTAGTAATATTAGTATGAAATAATAGTAGTTAATACAGTAATACGTACAGTAGACCTACATAGTACTAAAATATGTTACAAATAATAATTGTATTATATATTATACATTTTATTTTAACATTTTTACTTTAACGTTTTTTATTTTGTTAGAAAACATATTAAGTATCCCAGAATGGTACAATAACACAGAAAATAAGAGCAAGCTGTAAATATTATAAAATAATGCTATCTTTCGACACTAATTTTGATCAAATCAAACACTGACTAAGCTAGCAATAATAGGTTACGCACCACGTGTTTGAAAATAACTGGGGAGAACAAAATTCATGGCTTATTTTGTCAAACTCTCTGTCTAAACTATCATTAAATACAAAAATAGGCTATTCGTTTGTTGGTGTAATAAGATGTCACATTGATTTATGCCATAAAACCTGGTAATTTTCAGGAATCGCTTTAATAAAATTAATAACCTTACTCACGTGTCCGATGTTGCTACTTGCTAGCAGTTTTATAATGTTGGAAATTATTACGGTACACACGCTACAAAACAAATGTTCATCCAATCAGCAGGAGGCACTGTCTGAAAAAACGATAGGTCTGAGCGTGCAGTTGGGTGTCCGGGCCTGCAGCTTCATAATGTTGGCGGCTGGTTTGACCGTGTTCTTCTTAACCGCGGCTGGCTTGACCGCATTTGGCAACTGGAGATGCCACCGGAAGTGGCGCTGCGAACTGATGCTGCCAACAAATATACCAAGTCTAATAGATAAACGAAGTTGGCTGAAAGAGCAATACTAGCAATTAGCACAAAACTATATGGCTACGTAATTGCTAAATAAGTTAATTGCCTATTAGGCCATGTATTAGAAAAGTTTGAATTAGTAGAATATCCAGTGTTATGAAAACTATCGCCTATAGTGCATTTATGACAACCTTTTACGGTAATATGTTGCATTTATGGGCTACATAAATTTCACCTCAATAAATGTTAGCCTGGAATGAATGCAAATTCCCATGATAAACTTCTGGGGTTTTGGAGCACCAACTTGTAAAAGTGCTTACCAGTAGGTCAACATAATTCAGTGTTATGAAAACTACATAGAATACATGCCAGTGTATTTATGACGACCTTTTACGGTTATATGTTGCATTTATGGGCTACATACATTTCAACTCAATAAATGTTAGCTTGGAATGAATGCATATGCCTGGCATGAATGCAAATTCCCAATGATAAACTTCTGAGATTGTGGAGCACCATGTTTTAAAAGTGCTTAACAGTAACTACAATGTGTTCTTTAATTGATTCACTGTCTTATTCTGCCCTCTAGTGGCTAATATTGAAATTAATACAAACCTTAACATGATGAGATTTATGTCAAAATAATGACTTAATATCTCGAAATAACTAGTTATTATGTCGAAATAACGACTTAATATCTCGAAATAACAAGTTATGTCGAAATAGCGAGTTAATATCTCGAAATAAGTTATTATGTCAAAATAACGAGATAAGTTTTCCTTTTTTTCTACCCACCATAAGTTTTCTTCTTTTTAATTGTAATAATTGTAATTATGTATGCATATACTGGATCTGTTCTGTAGCCCAGGGAGGTTTGACTTGCTGCTCTCCCCGCTTTGTCCAAGCATGGCTGCATGGACAGGCGTGGGGAGTTTTGCCCAAAAAAGAAACCATACCGTCAACACTAACTGTATGCTATAATTGTAATAAATATACTTTGACGAAGTGGACCTGTCTGAAATGAGTCTGGAAGAACTTGACAAGTCTGCGCAAAGTTCAGACTGGAAACTCATTGGATGCCATTGCATTAAGATTGTATTTGTCATTGTGTATGTCACTGAAGAATAGCATAAAATTTCTTACTGGAATTTTAAAAGTGAAGTGCTGGAAATACTTATTAATATTTTGAACAGTGACTGGTGGGGGTAACACTTTATAATGACTAATTAATAAAGCATTAACAAACATTATTTAAGGTTTAACAGATCATTAGTTAATATATATTCACATTGCTAGAAATATGAGATAATGTGTTAATGTTTACTAATGTACTTATTAAAATTACCTAATGATTAACAGACCATTATTTAATGTAAATTGAAATGCTTACAAATGTCATCAGATTTTCAATTCATATGATCGTGCACTTTTTAAAATATTTTCAAATGATTTTCACACAGGGTTTGCAATTGTTAAAAGCTTCATTAATAAATCATTAACAAACATTTTATAATGCTTCACGGACCATTAGTTAATGCTTACAAATGTCATTAAACTTTTCATTCATACAATCAAGCACTTTTTAAAAATCTACAAATGATTTTAACAGAAATTATACAATGATTACAAGCTTATTTGTTAATGTACTTTTGAATGCTAACAAATGTCATTAAACTTAAGTTTATATATTACCTAATGGTATTTTTACATTTACAATTTTTTTTTAAAATTAGCTTAATAAGTAATTTTAAGCTCTTCACAAACTATTCATGTTAACATATTATTCATTAACTCATAATCACAGTCTGTAAAGATCAGATATTTGGTCTGTTTTGGTTGCATAGACTTCTACTATTTTCACATCTTAACAAATCATTTATTAATTATTTGTTCATGTTTTTGTAGTACCCAATCTAAAGTGGAAACTATTCTTCATTTGTAAATGTTTATAAATGTTTACTAACGTTTAGTATCTTTATGGGCTTTATGGGACTTTTAGCTGCTGTAACAATGTTTGTGTAAAGGATGGTTAGTTATAAGTTTAGCAAAATGCTTCCTAAACATCACACATTACACACATTGTAATTTGGGTGCAAAACATGTTTTTATTGCCTCAACACTTAATATGGTATATTACTGTATATCATAAAACATAATATTCCTACATCAACAGGAGAAAACTAATAACATTTTTAAGAAAATACATTTATCAAACAATGTGATATAAACCGATTGAACAGTGTTCCTGACCCCTGTACACTTCTGAGCCTTTCACCAACCCTTAAACCTACCCATACTACTAAACCTGTCCCTAACTTTATCACACCTCAATAACTGCACACGTGTTGTGCATTAACAAAAGCTTTTAGTCAAATCATTTGTAGATTTTCCAGAAGTACATGATCATATGAATTGAAAGTGACATTTTTAAACATTTTAATTTACATGAAATAATTATCTGTTAATCAATTCAATTCACATTTATTTGTATAGCGTTTTTCACAATACAAATCGTTGCAAAGCAGCTTCAAAGAAAATTAAAGTTTCTACATTACATTTAGGAGTTTATCAGTGGTGAATATGTCAAGGTGATATCCATATGGCAGATATGTACAGAAAAAAAAAAATCCCGTTAGTTAATGACATGTATTCAAACAAATGGTGAACACTATTAACAGTAATGATTATATGTTGCGATCAAACTTATAGGACAATTTGGTAGTTTTGTATGTTGGTTTAAGCTTGGTGTCATCTTAAGTCCTCGGAGAGGTTGGCCTCATCCCTTATCAGGTGTTCAGATCTTCATAAGAGTTGGATTCAGACTGAAGCCTGTGTAATTCCTAAGTAGTTATATCATGCACTTTGTGTCAGATATGCGTATATGCTAACACCTCTGTAGGATCAGTACAAGCTAATCTGTAGGCTGATTAAGTAAATTTATGAGAAGGAGTCTTAAGTTAAAAATGATTAAAACCACCAAATATCCACCAAGTCCACCTCACCTATCCATTTACTTCTGACAGTGAAGGTGGTTGTGGGGTCTAACTGACAGTGGATAAGAGTATCCTCTGTGTGTTTGTGTTAATGGCTTTACAACATTCATCTCATATAGATGTGCACACTATCATGCTTTAGACAATGAATCAACACTTTGTCTGATTCTTTGGGATCACACACAAAAATGAGTATAGGTATAAGTATAGGCAGAATCATATATGTAGTGTTTACTTTTTGTTGTCATTTAAGAAATGTTTTCATTTTAATCCAACCCATAGATAGTATGTATACTGTAAAATAACAAATATACATTTTTACTTAAAACTTCTCAGTAAAATAATTACACCCACAATTTTAAATCATATTTAGTTTCTGTCAACATTTCCGCTTGACATTAAAGAGTAGGCCTATGTGTACTCCCCTTCGGTCATAAGCATAAGCATCTACTGTGTGCTAAGATTTTTCTGTTTTGTCCACTTTTGGCAGATTTGCTAGAGGGACTATGTCACCTTGTTGTAATGTGATTACGGTTAAGAAGCATAACATTACACGCGCTTGAAAAGTTATAGACGTACTCTTTTATACATGAAATATGTTTGCACAACAGAAATATGTTATATAAGTATAAGTATAAGAAATAAGTAGAACAAATACCTAATACTAAAATCCTCTCTTCTAAACTATTGTGAAAGTTTTTAATGTTGATTTTGATTGTCTGCCCCCACCAGCTGTGTATTTTTTCATTGTTTTTGTACAGTTTTTAGATGAAGACTATTCTCAGAGTTTGGTCAAACACGCCTGCGAGTGTTCGCAGGAAAACATGAACAAATACACTATAAGATAATTAAATGAATGTCAAGAGAGTGTTTAAACTGAGATTGTGATGTACTTTAGAGCTTTTTCTGGTCTGTCTATGATCCTGTCTACCTGTGTCACAAAGACGCATAATAGCCCCTACCTCAACTTGAAAATGAGTCTTGCCATTTTCTGTTATGACTGTTACACTTAATACAAACCCATCTATTACACTTAACGTTAGACATTAAAAGTCAAGGATGCCACAGACACTATTTCCTTTTGTCTGTGTCTCTAAACATCACACCAGTAAATAAATCACAGATGACATGTAGTTAATTAATTGAAAGGGGCATGTTTTAGTCCATTTTATATGGTTTGCACCAACACACAGACACATGTTTTAGGTATTCATCTGACCAAAAGGTTTGATCCGGGAAACACACATGACTGCAACTTCGTGTTGTCATGATTGTCTTCATTATTGATCTACTTTTATTAAAACAACACAGCGTGAAGTTACTGTCTTCAACAGCACGGTCCCCTGAAATGTTAAACACACATGACTGCAACTGCATGTTGTCATGATTGTCTTCATTATTGATCTAATTTTATTAAAACAACACAGCGTGAAGTTGTATTAAGTGTAACAGTCATTACAGAAAATGGCAAGACTCATTTTCAAGTTGAGGTAGGGGCTGTTATGCGTCTTTGTGACACAGGTAGACAGGATCATAGACAGACCAGAAAAAGCTCTAAAGTGCATCACAATCTCAGTTTAAACACTCTCTTGACATTCATTTAATTATCTTATAGTGTATTTGTTCATGTTTTCCTGCGAACACTCGCAGGCGTGTTTGACCAAACTCTGAGAATAGTCTTCATCTAAAAACATTAAAAAACTTTCACAATAGTTTAGAAGAGAGGATTTTAGTATTAGGTATTTGTTCTACTTATTTCTTATACTTATACTTATATAACATATTTCTGTTGTGCAAACATATTTCATGTATAAAAGAGTGTGTCTATAACTTTTCAAGCGCGTGTAGTGTAATGTTATGCTTCTTAACCGTAATCACATTACAACAAGG
>NW_015547643.1:51203-52231 GCF_001515605.1 Sinocyclocheilus anshuiensis
AACATTTCAGGGGACCGTGCTGTTGAAGACAGTAACTTCACGCTGTGTTGTTTTAATAAAAGTAGATCAATAATGAAGACAATCATGACAACACGAAGTTGCAGTCATGTGTGTTTCCCGGATCAAACCTTTTGGTCAGATGAATACCTAAAACATGTGTCTGTGTGTTGGTGCAAACCATATAAAATGGACTAAAACATGCCCCTTTCAATTAATTAACTACATGTCATCTGTGATTTATTTACTGGTGTGATGTTTAGAGACACAGACAAAAGGAAATAGTGTCTGTGGCATCCTTGACTTTTAATGTCTAACGTTAAGTGTAATAGATGGGTTTGTATTAAGTGTAACAGTCATAACAGAAAATGGCAAGACTCATTTTCAAGTTGAGGTAGGGGCTATTATGCGTCTTTGTGCCACAGGTAGACAGGATCATAGACAGACCAGAAAAAGCTCTAAAGTACATCACAATCTCAGTTTAAACACTCTCTTGTCATTCATTTAATTATCTTATAGTGTATTTGTTTATGTTTTCCTGCGAACACTCGCAGGTGTGTCTGACCAAACTCTGAGAATATTCTTCATCTAAAAACAGTACAAAAACAATGAAAAAGATACACAGCTGGTGGGGCAGACAATCAAAATCAACATTAAAAAAACTTTCACAATAGTTTAGAAGAGAGGATTTTAGTATTAGGTATTTGTTCTACTTATTTCTTATACTTATACTTATATAACATATTTCTGTTGTGCAAACATATTTCATGTATAAAAGAGTACGTCTATAACTTTTCAAGCGCGTGTAATGTTATGCTTCTTAACCGTAATCACATTACAACAAGGTGACATAGTCCCTCTAGCAAATCTGCCAAAAGTGGACAAAACTGAAAAATCTTAGCACACGGTAGATGCTTAGGCTTATGACCGAAGGGGGGTACACATAGGCCTACTCTTTAATGTATAATGTAAAGGTTGAAAGAAACAAGTACGACAAATAAAATGTGAACATCGTCATCAGCTATATGAAC
>NW_015547644.1:0-886 GCF_001515605.1 Sinocyclocheilus anshuiensis
AGACGCTGAGCCTCGCGATGTGTACGCGCCGCCATCTTGGTCAATCAATAATACTTTATATCACAGGAGATATGGTGAAATGTTGACATATTTCTTCATTGTTAGTAGACAAATTATATAAACTATTGAGAGTTTGAAGAGTTGATTTTCTAAAAGTCGCAAAGTGGTGTCAAACATGCCCATAGTTGAAGAAACATGCATGACCCTTCATCTCAGCATAAAGATGAGTCAGTTCTTGAGTGCTGCCTGATTGAAAGTCTGCAGTATTGCTCTTGGCGGTAAACAGCTCACATGTGTTGCTGTGTAGACACTTTCATTTTTAAACTCTTGATCGTGGATAGGTGATTGAAATCTGATCTCAGCTTTGATCTACAAAGTTGATTCAAATAGATGCTTGTGCAACTCACCAAACACCGCAAACACACTGAATGTCAAAGAAGTTACAGGCACATGACGTTCAGCTGCATATGTGGCAAGAACACACTTCATCTGTTTTTACTTTTTTGCAATTATGTGCATTTTTTCCCCCTTCATTTTAACTTTGCATTGTTTATGAGTTATGGTCTGCATACATGTGTGTCTAACACATGCCTGATGTTCTGAAGGATTACTATAAATTAATGAATCAGTGTCCCAAAACACATTGAGAGAAGGGCTTTCGGCGGGGGATTCGTTCGCTGTTGCTAGGAGAGAAGTGGGAGGCGTGCCCTGTTGCATAGGAATGGAGAAAACAGCCCGCTGGTTCATGCATCTGAAAGCATTTAAATCGAACACAGTCACACTTTCCACAGAGCATTACATGCATACCATCAGCCCTGCTTCCTGCAGACACCTGCCCTTTCCTCAGGGGGCGCCATACAGACACACTGATCATCCGGGACAGCAG
>NW_015547644.1:1770-8113 GCF_001515605.1 Sinocyclocheilus anshuiensis
GTGCGCTGCATGAGACAAAAAAGTAATATAGCCAAAACAACTGAATAGTCGCTCTTTAGTGTAGATGCATGTTGATTTTATCAGACGATGCCGCGATTATAAATGAGAGTGACTCCTGGTTAACATGTATTAAAAGGGGTCGTGTTTAGTCACTATTTATTGTGGTATTTTTTGACAATATCAATATTCACTTATCATGACAGTAAAATAGGGCATTCTAAGTCAATATACTGCAGTATTTCCTCTCTCAATCAGTAGAAAATATGGTTAACACCCGGTCATGCATGAGAAAAAAATACTGTCATGTACCGTGAAACCGGTATAATTTAGAAAAATACCATGATATACATTTTTGGTCATACCGCCCAGCACTAGTGCATCGGCATAAAAGTTGACGATGCGATGCATCGATTTAAAAAAGTGTGCATTGGATACAAGTTGGCATTTGTATTGCTATGCATCGTTTCTATCATATTTGCATTGGTAAAAACCAATTAATTCATATATAATTATCAGTAGATGCTTTAGTAGATGCGCTATACTTATTAGCATCATATTTTTTTCCCATTGCATCGTATCGCATTGTGTTGAATCGAATCAAAATCAGATCGCAATGCATCAGTTAGTTGCTTCATATGTATCTTTAATGTATCATATCGTTGGCTATGCAGCAAGATGCGTATCGTGTCGGCCTCAGTTATGGAGATGCACACCCCTAATAGATATATAACTAGAGGAATAACAAAGTGTGGTAAATGGTTAAACTATTTGAGCTACAAACAAGTATGTTTATGATTATGACAATAAATTTAAATAAAATTACATACCAGTTTGCAATATAAAGCAGCATAATGGACTATTTTGTCCTAGTAAAATAACTGGAAGTAAATGTCACCGGAAGTCTTGCACATTCAAGTAACAAATGGCCTGCTCTTATGTTAAAATAAGATGGATAGAAACAGATTGTCAAGTCGCTGCATTTGGGGATAATTTACCCAACATAGTATAAGTAAGGAATAATTGACGACGGGCCGTTGAATTCTAGAAAATAATGCACACCCAAGGTGGTGACTCCTCGGGTGTGCATTATTTTCTAAGAATTCAACAGACCAATTAAATTATTCTGCTTATACTACGGTTACCACACCTCAAGACATCGATCAGATGATATATTTCAAGGCATTTGTCTAGTTTTTCTACTTAAAACGCTATTGAGAGTTGGATTATTTCTTCTGCATCTCATCCAACATCTCCGTAGCTAATTCCAAAACATCTTAAACATTTAAACATCAAAACATTTTAAACCTAGTAACGGAGGCTTGAGCCATTGATAGCAGACTAATGCAGCTAATAACTAAGTTATGAGAGAGAGAGAGAGAGGGAGATTACCTCTGTGAGTCTGTGTGTCTCTCGGCAGAGTCTCTAATAATAGTGAAACTTTTAAGTAAATTTTCTTCACGAACAACGACGTTGTTGTTACCTCGCTTGTGAGAAGTCATGTAGTTTTTAAGTTGTTAAGCTATGTTACTGATAAAATCGTTTAACAACATTAGCGTGTGTGTTAACGTGTGTGCAAACTGTATGTATGTGTGTCTGAGGGCGAGTGAGCGGGAGAGGTAGAGTAGCTTATGTGCTTTCCGTACATAATAAAACGTAATTTTGTGGCAAAAAAATGGAAATGATCTGTTGTTTTTATCCTATTGTTTACTGTATTTATCTGTTTGGCCAGTATCGTTGTCGGTTTTCGCTGGTTCTTTTGCTGTTTTAGGCTGTAAGGACCTTTGAAATAACTGAAATCATTTTGGCGAGTGATATTTTCATGTAATGTGGTCAAGAGCTGCCTGGAACTACAGTACGTTCACCGTGCGTTTCCCTGAAAATAATTGCACACCTTAGAACATTTGTCAGCCAATCAGATTCAAGCACTCAACGGCCCCATAGTATAATCTGTAGTATACTGCACATTTTGTCAAATGTAGACCACGTTGGTATTATATGCATAAACAGACAATTTGTATTGTCTGCCTAGTATGCATACTGTATTCTGCAGCTGTAGCATGTTATTCAGAACAAAGTCTCAGAACAAAGTTTATTCAGAAAAAAACTCTACTACAGATTGCATTACATTGGTTATTAAATGACAAACAAGAAATTCATATCTCAATCAATAACTGGCCATCTCCTCGAACCCCAAGCGGGTATTTGACCATGAGCGCAGAGTGTTAAGACTGCATGCTCACGCAGCGGCTACTGTTATTTTTGAACGGTGCGTATTTGCATGTCAGTCGTAAAGTGTGCGAGGCTGTTTCTGTGCGTTTCTGGCTCTCTGGTGACAGAGGAATGAGGCACTCCTCTTTTGAGGGCGCTGAAAATTTCAGCTTTGCATTTTCTCTCTGGCTTTAATGTGTTGCCTCTTTTTGGGCCCCAGCTTTGATCTGGTGCTGGATGTGTTATCATTCCGTCATGATGAGCTCATGGAGTGCATGGCCTTTGGCTTCACACTGGTGTGGAGAGGTGTAATCCACCTGGAATCCATATGTCTCTCCTAGTGTGTTTATAGCCCACGTCCAGAGAGACTGAGTGTTGGCCAAGTGTGAGTCTAATATGAAGATGCTGCATTTGTACAGCTTTTTAGCCAGATGTCTTCACTCAGATGCTCAGTGACTTATAGAATATGTATGATATATTCCACATTTTTTTCCAATATAAAATTGAGCACTCAATATCTCTCTCTTTCTATCAGAATTTATTGATTGACTCCAATTTGGGATCAAACAAGAATCAACTAGAATCAATTAAGGCAATATTGGTTAAACTGGATTTTCTACAGAAACACTTATTACATGTGTTGTCACTAATGTGTCAGTGTAAATCTATAGCCTTTGGGGGAAATTGTTTGTTCTTTTTTGTACAGTCAGACAAAAGTGAGTTTATTGTGGCATCCATCACAGGTCAGGTGCTTTGAAGGTCACGAACCCAGGTTCTTTGCAGCCACGGGTGCCCTAAACTCAGGCATCGGACGGGTTGAATGCAGGCTGGATGAAAATGAATGGGTGCGTTTGTGTGGCCATAGCATTTGAATTAGCAGCATCTCCAGTCTTATTTACAGTACAAGCTCCCCATCGAAGCGTCCTGCTCTCCACATTGGAGGCGTCCTGTGGTTAAGGAGGTTTGGAAAATTGACCCTCCTGTCTGACTTGTGGCTAGTCGGAAGCACTGTCGCCCTTTCCTTAAGTCCCTTCCTTCTGCTTTTCCCCAAAAAAATCCCCTTAAAGAGTGCAGGATGAGAAGGATTTCCTCTGGTTTGACGGCACATCTTTAATTTGAGTCTGCTTGTCTTCCACTCTTCTCTGAGCACAAACCCCAGCCAAAGCCGAAGGCCTCTGCAGAGCTGGCATTCCCCTTTCCCTGCCGCGTTGCTTTATTTGTCCTTCCTCGTTCTGCCTTCTCATCTCACCCCTCTCTGTGACGGATGGTGACGGACTGTCTGCTCTGCTCTTCTCCACTTCCACACCCTTGGTCAGCCTTTGTTGTGTTCTCACAGCAGTACACCTACATAGAAACCATAAGATGAACCTTTGCCTTCTTGAAACTTGATGATGCTCACTTCATAGATCTTATAGTAAACTGTAAGAAAAAATAGGTACATGTAGGTCATTTTCTGCCAGGACATTAGTTTACGGACATTTTCTTCTAACCCTAAGACTGAACACGTAATTTAAAATATGGGTAGACCACCTGTGAAAAATCAATGCAGAGAACATATTAACCTTTTCATTAAGCGTAGATCTGTGTAGTATACTGTAGAGGTCTTTTCACGGGTCCACTTGGATCCGAAAACCTGAGGTCCGACCCGAGACCCGAGCGGGTTCGGTTCCAAAACTTCGACGAGTACCTCGGACACGGGTCGGGTTCGGTATTAGCGGCCTCGGGTCTCGGGTAATTTAAAATAAACATGCTTTCCCAAATGGACCCGATTAGACCCGAATTCTTTTAAACTATCCCGAATGCGTAGGATACTTTCACTTTCGTGTTAAGAGAGGAACGCACATAGAAAAGGAGCATACGTTCGTAATCCTCGCACACAGACATCATCTTATAGATATGAGATCCATCGGGAAAATCCACTCGTTTCATTATGCTGCGTGTTCATGCAAGGCTTTTCTTTTTTGTGTGCAGAAGCCTTTCGCCAGAGATCAGGTTGCAGACAACAGCGAATCCATGATTAGGCTATCGATTTATTTTTTATCAAACTATCACGTTTATTTTTCAAATCCACTGGTCACAATTGAAAGCGGAGCTCAGAAATACCTTGTATCCATCAGGCAGGCACTAATATAAAGTAACCTAATAATAAATTGAATAAATGTTAAATAAATCAAAGTAATGGAGAAGTGGCCAAATCAGTCAACAGGACACCGGGATTTTTCCTGACTGACTGCGGGGCTGCAGGCTGTACACACATCAATGCCGTTTACGTTCGGGTCCAGTCGGGTTCGAAAATAAATGCCGTCGGGTTGTGTCGGACTCGGGTCTAATTTCATCGGGTCTGTCTCGGGTCGGGTTTTTCTTTTAAAAAAATTAATTTATGCACGTCGGGTTCGGGTAAAAAGTGATTCGGGTCGATTCGGGTCGGGTACAGATTTTAGGACCCGAGAAGACCTCTAGTATACTGTTCATAGCAAATGGGTTTTCAACCCATAACATAACAGGCCAAATAGGTGGATTTAGGTTTTTGCATTCATGAGATCAAAGCAGCTAGATCAGGGCTGTCCAAACTCGGTCCTGGAGGGCCGGTGTCCTGCAGAGTTTAGCTCCAACTTGCTTCAACACACCTGACTGGAAGTTTCTATGCCTAGTAAGAGCTTGATTAGCTGGTTCAGGTGTGTTTAATTAGGGTTGGAGCTAAACTCTGCAGGACACCGGCCCTCCAGGACCGAGTTTGGACAGCCCTGAGCTAGATGAAGACTGAATGAAGCAGATGGAGATGCATTTTTTAAAGTTCTGTTTTATAACTGGACATGGCATCTTAAATGTGTGACATGCATGGCACAATACATAAAAAAAAAAAAAGATGCAACAACAACCAAAGACCAACAATTTGAGAAACATCAATCCACTCGTCCACTGCTGTAGGGTCCCAGCGTCTTGGGCCGCATGTTAGGGGAACACCCTGGACAAATGGACAGTAGTTGAAAATTCCTAATGACAATGTTTCATAATCTATGAACTAGTAACGTGCCTCACTGAAGAAGTCTTGCCCACCATTAAGCGCCTATAGATTCAATCTATGCATCAGTCTCAGCCTTAAAGGGTTAGTTCACCCGAAAATGAATTCTGTCATTAATTACTCACCCTCATGTTGTTCCAAATTGTTGAATAAAGTCATTATTTTTGTTTTCTTTGTGCACAAAATATATTCTCATAGCTTCGTAAAATTACAGTTGAACCACTGATGTCACATGGACTGTTTTACCGACGTTTCTGGGCCTGGGAACATTTCAGTTGCATTGCTGTCTATGGAGGGTCAGAAGGCACTCAGATGCCTTGATTCATCAAAAATATCTTAATTTGAGTTCTGAAGATGAACGAAGGTCTTACAGGTTTGGAATGACATGAGGGTGAGCAATTAATGACAGAGTTTTTGGGTGAACTAACCCTTTAAACGGTACGACTATGGATGGGAATTGTACACAAAAACAGTGAAACCTCCCATGTATTTTCATTTTGCAGTCTCTGTGGCAATCCATTTACAATATTAACACAAACAAGGTAGTTAAAAGCCAATGGTAGACACTTTGTCTATACTGCAAAGAAAGAATGTGCAACAACATCATGTCATGATTTTATCAATCAGGAATTGCTTGGATAATGAATAGTGGTCTCTTTGACAGGTGGTTAGAAGGGAGGAGTTTAGAAATAAGAGGGCTTGATGACGTCAAACAAACAAAAAAAATAGTCAATTCAGAGGCAAAGCAAGACTTTTTGTTTTCTTTGGAATAGTGTTCACTGACTAAGTCTTCACAATGAAACCCAGAGCACATATAAAGAAAGTGAAAAGGAGCAGTTTTGGTTTCATGTTGAGTGTGTTTAAACAAAAAAATTGTGTTTGCTGTTGGTATTCTTCACCATTAAAACAGACAAACAGAAATGAACCACTAACTAAAACCTCTAACTCACTAACTAATCCTCTCTTCCTCACAATGAGCTGCTCCTTCTTCTCTCTGGAACGTCTCAAAATGTTCAGAGAGAGCTATTTTTGTGGCTTCGCCTTTTTCTTGTTTCTTTCTTGTTTAGATGCCTGTTTTTCTTTTTCTTTCTTTCTTTCAGTGTTTTTTTTTTT